>NW_028277695.1:0-300000 GCF_059751315.1 Micrasema longulum | reverse complement strand
AAATGTCAGTGTCATTCGTTACCCATTTCAACTTGTATTTATATAGCTCAATTTGTTGGGACAAGTTATCTTAACTCGTATTAATTTAATATTAAGATCATCGTGTATCTTTAACCTTTCAATAAGACTCGTTTCCTACAGCGTGTGATGCAAAATACACTTGCCATATTTCAACATCGGTAGTTCAAAGAAATGTTTTTTTCTTCTCAATATTGACAAACTTTTTTGACTCTGTAATGATAAATTATCCACCTTGTTATAATATATAGAAGCACGTGCACGATAGTACTTTGTTTTTTTACGAGTATTAACGTTCTTCCGATGAATCAGCGCTTGTTAGTAACACTATATATATTTAGTATTTTTTCACCGTTAATGACAACATAATTTCAATTTGCATAGTTTTCAGACATTCGTGAACACGGAATTGAATTATTTAATAGTAATGCATGTACAAAATCGATTCGAAAAATTCGTAATATTATAATCACCTATCACTTAATGTATATGACCTTTTATCACGGACTATTATAATAATGATTTCGGTAATTAAAATCTCGTAGATCGTTCAATTCTGAAGAAAATGCTTAAGAATCTAACAAAAAAAGTTATTCCCAATGTTAATTCCAATGTGTTTGTATTTCTATTTAAATACTTATGTATTATGTATGTGGCTACAGTGTTAATTTTGATACGATGCAACATCTTGGTGACTTGTTGATTACTTAATATGTTAACTAGGCGCTAAGTTTACTCACATTAACAAGTTACAATATTCGTTTATTGCAACAAATAGAAGAGTTGAAGGTTCAACTTTATTCAACGTTCATTAAGTATTATATTAGCGTATTTAGATCCAAATAGTCTCAATCGCGCTAATGGATTGTAACGCAATATAAGAAGAGAGCTTTTTTCAAAAACTTTTTCATCTTAAATGTGATGCAATATGCTTATTCCGACCTTAATACGGGCAATAAAGGTGTAACAATGAAGGTTTATCCGAATGATGATAAAAACAACCGGCTTCCAATTAGGGTTTATTGGTTCATTTGGCTAATTTTATTACTACTATTCAAAGTAATATAATAAATAATTAATTCAAAATTCAATCCCACAAACACATGTCGTTCAGAAAACGCTTCTATACAATGTTACCTTGTACACGTATACCTTGTAACATCAATAAATCATCTTTATATAAATAAAAGGCAATGTTCGTATGTGTGTCCTCGATGAACTGAAAAACTACTGAACCGATTTACGTGCGGTTTTCAGCGAAATGTAGATCTTTGCCACGAGCATATTTAAAGCTATTTATATCTTCAATTTATTAAGTAGAAAAGAAATTAGAACCGTCAATGTTTTTTTCATCGTTTACCAGGGCTGCGTTTGCTGGGAATGCATACACAAAAAAAATTGGAAAGATATTATTTTTTTGTTTGTAAAAAAGGTTTGTTTTTTAATGTTTACAAACAACGTTAGTTTTTTATGGGTCCCAATCAGACTGTTTCCTAAAAGTCCTTATAATTTCTACCCATTTATTTATTTTAACTGGATTTTTGGCAATACTAAAATAATATTAACCGACATTCAATACATTTTTGAAACTCGCATTACTAACTAAAGTGCACCCCTGTTGGTGAGAAGAGCAGAGTTTGACATTTGAAAAAAAAAAAAAAAAAACGATATTAGAAAATGAATTATTTAAAGTTTTGGAATTCAACCATGAACAAGTACCCATACAGGTACCTACTTAAATTAAATATTTAAATGCGAATTATTTTTAGATTTGGAATTCAATCATAAACAGGTACCTGGGTACTGTAACGGTAAGTGTAGGTTGAAATAAATTATTTGGTCCCAGTTGGGCGACATTATAGAGGTAGGTTATCAAAAACCAATAAGCAAATTTTTAAGAATTATAAGAATAATGCAGATAACCAAATAAAGTACCTACAAACAACTTACCTTTCACCAGGGCTGGTATTCCAAACGAAATTATAGCGCGGTATAGCGCGTTTTTACGTACTAAATACGCATTATAGCGCGCTGTAAACGCGTTCGGAATACCAGCCCAGTTTCGCTCAATAGGCAAGAACACGAGAATTCTCCCAAAAGAGTAAGATTATGTTGTTTAAATTTAATTTTATGAACGGAATCAAAAACGTTAAATATAAAATACCTTACTGAAAAAGGAACAAATATGACTTAAAGATCTGGATTTTACGAAATAAACAACTCGTTAGTGAAATACAAAATTTTAATAAAAGAAGCAATTCTCTACAAATGTAACAAGATTAGTTAATATAAAAAAACAGAATTCGGCCTAGCTAATATGAATAGATGGTTGACAATAAATTTATCTAAGAAGCAAATATTCGTAACAATAATAATGACAACTGAAATAGATTCTTGATTGTTTTCTTCTTGAGATGATATGAAATAATGTTGATTTTACAAAATAAAATCCGCAGATGGAACTCGATATGCGACGTCTTCGGTTGATATATTTTTAACTCATGGTAGGCTCAGTTGATGATTTCCAAGAAGATTGTTTATCGACATTTTAATTCAGTAAATGATTGTCTGCTTCATTGCATTTGTTAATTTGTGTCTCATGATCTTGAAGAAAACTTTAAAGCCTGATACCGACTTTTCCAGGTATTTACGAATAAACTTCGTAATAATTAGTGATCCATTCAAATCATGGAGTAAATATACTACATCGTAAATCTTTATCATCAGACAAAGTAGATAAAAGGTGGAATAAATAAAAATAAAATACGGTGGAAAAATGGACAAAGATAGAAAAAAGTAGAAAAAAGGGAACCTGTATAAAATACAATCTCATTAGAATATGATATCTCTCTCTACAAGAATTTCGCTAATAAATTAAAAACAAATAGGCTTACGTTACGTTGAACGTTCCCTTTCTTGAAGGACTACATTTTTGAAATGTGCGGTCACTTCTCTTTGAGTCCTTGCGCGACAGCTGGACTGTTCGTCCCGAGTTTTCAAATGGAAAAGGAATTTATTTCTAACGCACGGATATCGTATGGATGAGTTACTGCCGCGGTCGTCAGATGGCGCTAAATCAGGCAACATAGAAATATAATCTAGTACTAAAATGCTTTCAAAACGGGGTACGTTGGACTTGTTTTTTACAACGTTACAGTACCTAATTATCAATGTAAAGTTACACTATCTTTTTAACATTTATTCGAACGGTTTTTACGCGTTTTCACGACACAATCAAGCATTTTGGTTTCGAATCGAATATCAGGCTTACGTCAAAACCCGGCTGGCGGTTAAAGAACGACTAAATACGCTTAGAGCAGGACTGAGCGTTTGGGCATGAGTTAAGTATCAGTATTTTAGAGGGTTCCAGGTGCCTATATGTATTAATCAATCGATGGTTTTATTTCATAACACCGAACCTGTTTCTATGGTTGCATTTAAGGATTAAGAAGCAAAGTTTTGTAAGTATACTTAATACTGTTTAATTTTAAGAGGAAACGCGGTCTGATTTTTCTTCATACATACGTATTCACGTATTTTTCATCTTGACTATGGCACTAGAGCAGTGATATTTTACCATTGGCGTGTCGCTTTTGCTTTGTTTTTTACAAAAATAGTTATTTATAGGAACTAAAACCATCAAAAAACCCGTAACGAAGCACAGTTTTATGTGCTGCTTTAAATATAACTATTTCTGAAAAACGCAAAACGTACCGATACAAAAATAATAAATTCTGATATTCGGTTCAGTTTTAAGGTGCGGAAAATGGGACAACGAAATGCCAATTTTTCTAACAAAGGTCTGAAATGCAGTTGTGTTTTTCGCACAGTATCGGGTTGCATCTGCAAGGCAGTGAACAAGAAAACAATTTTCAAATACCTATTTATCAAAATTCTCTTTCCATATAGTTTATTTAAACCGAAACACAAAAATAATCATGTATACGCACATATTTAATTTGGACTAAATACAATACGACTGTATTCATTTAATCTATACATGATTATGCACTCAAATCTAGAAATAGCAAAGCATTGCCGGGTTCAGCTCGTTATTAATTAAAATAATGATAGTTTTTAACTTTTGATAATGTAATATGTCATGTTCTTCAAGTAAACTTATTGTTAATGTAGGTTTAGTGTGAATAATTGATGCAATTTATAGGAACCTGCTGACGAGTTATATGTATGCAACTCAGCAGGACTTTAATTTAAGACTATTTTGTAAATATTTTAGAAAAATAAATTTTTAAAAATAAAAAAACAATCCACATTCCTTCAATTATTCCCTCTGTTGATATTTGTGAAGTTTAGGAGCTGAAACCTTCAGTGAGGTTCATCTGTTTCATTATTTTACCTACATTCCTACTAGGCAACGTCAGTTGAACTAATTGGTGTAATTGACAATATTTTAAGTTTATCCAAATGTTTATAGACGATGTGGATGTTCAAACAAATGCAGAATGGTGTATGTTACACAATGTGTAAAATGGCCGCTTAAACCAACCAATCATAAACCCTGTAAAAGCCTTTTTATTTCCCTTCTCTAAAATGTTCTCTATCTCTGTTGCAATATGAAAACACCTGGGATGGAATCCAATCTTTATTTAAAGGTAATGACGAAGGTACCTTATTCGTACCTGCCCGTGGAAATAGTCACACTTATTTAAAATAAGTCAAAAGATTTGCGATGCTTTGTATATTCGTAGCCGCATTCTTTAGAGTAGTATAATATAATACATTACTACGCAGACTGACGAATTGACCGTGACATTTGACTTAAGTGTGGTCAAATAATATATTATGTCCCAAACATAATGCTATCAGTTCCTCGCTCCCAAATTTTCTTCAATCGTAAAACACGAATTCGTCTGATTTCCTCATTCACAAATTATCAACAAGTTCGGTCACTTGCGATGCTTCTAGTAGTTTCTGATAATGTAAAAAACTGCAAATCAGATTTAAGTAAATTTGCTTAAAACTGAAGGAGTCACTCAAGTCTCGCAAAATACGAGTAGGGTTTGTCAAATAAACTTGTCTTTTCGGGTGTCTACTTGAAATTATTTACTAACATATCATACTTTAAATATTCGTTAATACGTGAGCGTATGTATGCGTGACCATATTTATTTCCTTCTGTACAACAGACTCGAAACTGAATTATTTTAACATTATTTAACAAGTAAGGAATTAGCTTTCTTGACTTATTTTGTTAACAGTGTAACAGTTCGAGGGCAGCTAATGAGATGTTCAAAAACAAAACAAAGAGTTCTATTAAATTTTACAAGAAAAAAACATATTTTTTTCGCTATTTCCCCTCAGTGATGCATAGGGCACTGTATTGTTACTCCAATTACATAGTTTGATTATCATTTTTACAAGGAACATTTGTCAAACACAATTAAATTTCAAATGCCAAATGCAATTTTATTAATTGTATGAACGAATATGTACAAATTGAATGCTTTTAAAAAAAAAATGTATCTGTGTTGAATTATCTCTAGTTAAATAAAATCAATTTTAAACATGATGGCTTCTCTAGATTCACATCCAGGTGTGTCATGGGTAGTCGTTAGTAGACACTCAGTTCACACTCAGTTCCAAAAAAACAACCCGTTAGTTAGTAATATACTTTATAGGAAAGCAAAAATAAAAACCTTTTTTGTGGGACACTGGCTTTATATATTTTTCAAACAATCATAGAATAAAACGAGCAAAAATATCTACTTTTAATTTCAATTTCTTTGAACAGATAAAAACGTGCTTAATGCAGCAATAGTCGCATTATTTACTGTTTTTTGCCAGCCGCGACCCAATATTTGTTCCTATAGTTTATATGAAAAAGAGCCACATTCATATTCCATTGAACACGTTTAGGAGAAAATATGGTATTAATATCACGAAAATCGAAAAAATGTAGTGGGCCTGTTTTTACCGTATACCTTACTTTTATATTACCATTTTCTTCTATCGGGTTTCGCTATGTTTTTGTTTTCAATACCCCCCCCCCCCTTTCTGCAGGTTGAAAAATTGACAATTTACTTTTTGTAGAATTCTCAAAAGAGCTTTCAATGCTCGGGTCACTATCGTCACGCAAAGCGCAGACGGTGAACTCAGCGCTGATTGTGGTCATGATGTCGAACAGTCCTAAGACGAAGACTACATGTATTTAGTGAATATTCCTTTTTTCTTAAGAAGCCACTTAATCCTAGTCTGCATGGTTTGCACCAAATCTGTCCATGCTTGAATGAGTTCCTCGATGACATTTTGTATGGTGGTGATTTTTTTTCTTTATTCTATTCTATCTTCACAAACGACCATAGATTTTCGATAGAGTTCATATTCATAGAAATGTAACACCCAAAAAAATGTGTGGAAACACCCAACTTCCGATTGGCTCATTAGTGACCTTCAAATCTGATAGTTAACAATGAATTCTGGGGTAGTTTTATGCTAACCTTCTCCCAGTATGTTGCAGAGACGTGTTCCACACTCCTGGCCTAAACAATGTTTTGTGTTGTCATTCTTGAAGTGATTTTGGCCTTTTTCCTTAGACGCCATGCCAGGAGCCTCTCTTTAACCAGTGTTCTTCTGACGGAACGAGAGATCTTCTTCGTTTGTTCACTCGGGTCAGAAGTGAGCTTCAGTGACATGATAACTAGTTTTTCTTTTGTATCTGGGGGTCAAAGTTTGCGTAGCGCCGCATTTTCCAACTCGGTTGATCCCGATCGGGACATTTTCTTGCAGCGACTGATGAATTCTACCAACGGATTTCTGTAATATATTCAACATTTTGAGTGATTGGCTTCTTGCAATAAAACTACTGAGCTAGTGATAGATAGTATTATTTAAAACACTAAAAGTCCGTAAAATAACTTCTAAAGTAAAAAATAAAATTAATTATTCCACAGAAAGCAAAAAAACAGTCCAAACTAATGAACTTAACTGATACGAGTAGTACTGATAGCTGGTGACACTTTGGGATAAAGTTGCTATTGACAAAACATGTTTATTGTTTGAAAAACAAAGATTGACCAAAACTATAAAAAAAATGTATTAAATAAAAAAAAATGGAATTATAAAACGGGTATGAAAAGTGTACACTTAAGGTGAAATCAAGCGAATTTGTGCTCGAGTCTAATGATCTGCAAACGTCTGTGGTTTATTTTGTTACATAATCAAACTGTCCTCTCTTTTTTGTAAACATTTAATACTTCAAGGTCCAACGTTTCTAACAAAAACTAACAAAATTATTTTTTTCTTAAAAAAATTAATTTTAAATCCCGTTTCTTTGATCGTGGCTCTACAGCATCACACTTCACTACCTCCTCAATCAAATTTAAAACTTATTTAGTTTATTTCCTTATTAATGGTTTGAATAATCAACGAAACCTTTTAATTTCTAAACTGTAGTTTAATAACACGGGTCAATTGTGATCGGTGGAGGATAAAAAACGAAATTAAACACGAACTATTGTGAAAAATCAATAATTTAGTACAACAACTGAAAGAAGAAATATCATAACCAACGCACACATACGTTTATTCGACAGAATCAATAAATTTCCATAAAAATGTAAAAACCTTGTCATATGCAAGATATGCGTAATACCTAACTATGTTGTAATACGTTAAATATGTAGGTAGGCACCTTATATAGGTGTTGTGATTGGTAAACAATGTCATAGTCCATACCTAACCTGTACATTACACGTGGAATTGTGATTTTCGACATTTTACACAAATATATTTCATGGTGTTCAAACATTAATAATATATTAATAAGACTAGATTCCAACATGTTGTTGGTCACATGAAAAATAAAAGTTTAGTAAACGAATGAATGTCCCAACTAGCGTTATACATTTTTAGTCATCGTGTCATCTTGCATTTTCTGTAAACACAAAAAAAGTTTTTCAACGTTTTTCCCGATTTGTGAAAATACCATATTGTTCCATTTTTTTAATTTTGGCGAATTAAAAGACCTGAAATACCTTTCAATTTTTCTACTCCTTAAATAGTTTATATGTTATTTGAAATGATTTGCAATGATTAAATGTTTTTTTTTTCAATATTAGTGCTCCTTTAATTAATTTCACGATTTTCTAAGAATTTTTCTTTAAATTTCGCGATAAAATTCGTTTTTTTATTCATTCTACAAGAAATTTATTCACGAAAAGGAAAAGTCTTATTACGTTTGACAAGTCAACAACAAATTTGCTACCCGTGTTACGATACCTATATCATAAAAAAACAAATATTTGAATATCTTTAATAAAGTAAATTTATGGTAAATATTTAGAATTCAAGAAATATGGATGTTCAATCATAGGAAAAATTGTAAAAGTTACACAGTGTATAAAATGGCCTTTTAAACCAGCCAATACAGGTCATAAACCTTCTTTAAAATGTTCTCCATCCCCGTTATAATTAGTTAAATTTAATGGTGTTTCCGGCCCAAGATGTGGAAAAAAAATGTTTAAAGATTCATGAGAATAATCTCAATACCATTTTCTTTATACATAAGTATAAAAATTTTCAATGCCAAGGTTCGCATAAATCACTCGAAAGCTATTTTGAGGCACATTTTTTTAAGTAGTTGCATAAAATTACCACAAAAATATCAATGTATGGGTATTGAACCCAAAACTCACCACTCGTTTTAAAACTTGCCAGAAAAAAAAACTACTGGGTTAAAAAAAATTCAACGAAAAGTTCTATATTGTGAAAAATAAATAAATAATACAATATTTCGAGTTTGTACAAAGATTTGTAGACATCAGTATATCTTCTATCTATCTTCTCCTGTATATATATATGGGCAATGTTCGTATGTGTGTCCTCGATAAACTGAATAACTACTGGACCGATTTACGTGTGGTTTTCAATCAAATATAGATCTTTGCCATGAGCATATTTATAGCTCCTAAAATCTTTAATTTATTAATTAGAAAAATATCAGGAGGCCAAACGTTTTTTCCATCGTTCACTGGGGGGCTATTTGTCAAAAATAAATATGCAAAAAGATTAGAATAATGTTATTTGACAAATAGACAAAAAACGGTTTCCAGTTTGGTTACTATTTTAAGGAATCCTAGTAGTTTAAGTGACTTGCGAGTTATGTAATCTATATTATCTTAAATGATATTTTTATTTATGTTCAAAGCATTAACTTTGTGGTCAAACATTTTAATTAATCTAAGTAAATATTAGTATTTCACCACTTATCGACTTTTCATGTCTACTGGTCCGGACACTCACTACACCAACATGCCAATACTGAAATACACTTTCTCCTTTACCATAGCGCATGTTTGGACATGGTGGTGTTCGCATCCCCTTTAACTCTGCATCTAATTTATGTATTTTTTCATAAATACTATGTATACTACGGTGATGGTAGAGGTGAAAGTGTATTTTAGTATTTTCATGTTGGTGTAGTGAGTGTCCTGACCAAGAGACGGGTATGTTTCGAAACCGGTAGACATAAAAAGTGGTTAAATACTTATATTTACTAACATTAATTAAATCATATAGATTACATGACTAATAAATTTTTACAAAATAATTTAAAATTTAGTTTTGCATCAAAATAAACCCCGAGATCCCTTATACTGTTAAGTGTTATCGAGAGTGTAGTCAAACATTATTGGGTTAATAATTGGGAGAAAACTGATACAGTAGCACTTTTCAATGTTTGCATATCATTTTTATAACACCAATGCAATAAAGTATGCATAAAGGAATACAAACTCTGTTGGCTTATGTATAAATCACTGCACAACTCTGCTCCGGAATATCTTAGGGAACTGTGCATTCCAGATGATCTAGCTGACAGGCGTCTTACGCTTAGATCAGCTACGTCTACGGCGAGAGAAAAAGTTATTATACCTCTATGCAAACAGCGCACTAAATTCAGTGAACGCGCATTTGCGGTCGCAGGCCCTATGGCATGGAATGCTCTCCCAGCAAAGGTGCAAGGCTGTGAGAGTGAAGTGATGTTTCGGAAAAAACTTAAAACCCACTTGTTCTCTAAATCATTTTAATAAATCCGTAGCAACAAGAAAAGTTGTTTAAATAAAATTACAAATTTAACAGCTTCAGTTAAATTTATTTATCTATAAACTCACTATATAAAGCGCCCTTGAGGTATTATATTGCGAAAATGGCGCTATATAAGTTTTCGATATTAAAAAATTTAAAAAAATATCTGTCTGCAAAACTGTGAGCTTTTTTATGTATTTTTCCCTGAAAATTGATTCTTACAATGAACAATTGTGTCGTATAATTCCAAACCCCTCAATAATCGAAAACGAAAAAAAATGTTTTAATGTAATTTTTTAATCAAAAATAATTCTTTTAATTTGTTTTAAACTCCACTATAAATTATAGATAAACTAATTTTTATTTTAAAATAAATTTAATTTTGCGTGATTAATTGGTTTTTATTAAAAATTATTATGGAGAGGTTTGGAAGTGAACGATTTAATTGTCATATTAATGCATTTTTGTATGAAAATTATACGAAATTACATGTACTATATATTTAAATCGCAAATTTCTTAGATTCATAAATATGTTACAGCATTTTTAATATTTACTAAAAAATACATGTATAGTCATCATTACAACAAATTGATCAATTTATATTATTTTGGTATAAATTGTATAATGTTGATTAATTTAACCTTATTGGAAAAAGTGTAGGTCGTTGTTTATAGGACGCTAGTATAAAAGTACAAATCACGGAAACCAAAGATATTAGCTGTATTAATTTGTGACATTTTATGTAAGGAGCGAACCGGTTAAGTGGCTATATATTATTATGGAAGTTAGAGAAGATGGCTGACTTGCTGACCATGGACCAAAAAACCTGAATTATGAATTCATAGGTATACGAAGTGTCTTTTGCCCCCGGCTTGCGGCACCTCTCCTTATAAATACGAAATTCATTAAATTGTAGTATATGAGAGAATGCCATCTAATTCATTATTTTATGTACTGAGTAAATGGCAGAACTCTGTTCTAATCAAGCTATAATACATTCTAATTTATTGTAGAAATAAAAGACGAGTGATACTTTAATCCACAAATTTGGAATATCCATTTACCGGTTTCATCGCTTTCGCGACATCTTCGAGACTGGTATCTTTGGATTTGGACAAATTTGTGGATTAAAGTATCATTCGTCTTTTATTTCTATAATAAATAACAATAAACTTCCATCGAGAATTTTCACTTACAAACTTGAATGTTTTAATAATACATTCTGTTTATCTGATTCACTACTTATTACTAGATAGCTTAGCTTTAAAATTTTGCCAAAAATATTTCGTCAGGTTTAGGTTATTTACCGAAAATTTTATAACCACAGCGTGGACAAAAATGCTTATTTTAATTTAACGTGTCCGGTTGGATCATATCCTGCCACTCCAATATGCGGCGACGGATATCGCCTTGTCATTTGCCACAATTAGGTCCCCAAGAGTAAAGACTTCTCCCATGAGCAATTCGGCAAGCATATCAGTAGTTGGCTGCCGTCCTGGGTCGCGTCGCAATCACTCAATATATCATCACCAGAGAGGTACCCCACCTTAAGAGATAAAAAAAAATCGTTGAAGGTGAGCCATAGGGAGTAGGATAGGGGTTCACCTCCTTGGGTACCCTAATGCGGATCCATCCTCGGTCTCGCTCCAAGATCTTGTTGCCAGAGTTCCTCTTTTCATTGCTGTGAGGAATCAACAGGGGAGGTAGCTTTGATAAACTGTTTCTAGATATTAGACGCGAGGCTGTTGGTTGGTGTTGGTGTAGGGGATGTCTAGGATCGTGGGTTTGTTTGTACTTCTCTGCTTCTGCGGCTGTCTTTCTTCGAATGTTTGGTGGAGCGATTCCCTCGGGGTACATTTTATCAGTCAGTGTTGGCTTGGGGCATCCTACTACTATTTGTCTCATTTCATTGACTGCTATGTCCACCTCAACGTTGTAACTGAAAAGACTTACAGTTATGTTCCCATTATGAGTTCTCAAACTCTACACTTTTTTTAATACGTGAGTTATCGCTATTTTTATCTGGTATGCACCCGGAGCCTGGCCATTTTTAATCCAATCTGTCAACGCGTTGACCATTTTTACTGTCCCCAACAGTATTATCAGCTGTAAATTTATTTTACAGGTTTGTAAAAAGTTAGGCGTGATGCCTGTTTAGCTAGTACTATGACAATATTAAACATACATATTGATTAAATTCCCAATGAGAAAGTTCAATGGTTTTTTTTAAAAAAAATATTTGTTAATGGAGTATTTAACTAAGCCAATTTTTTTTTTCACTATTTTTACATATTGTATTATCAGGCTTATGATTTTTAAAGTTTTGCATTTCTGAAATAACTCAACATGTGACGTCAAAGGTTCTCTTCCGCTTGTTCTCGATCAGTTCTGCCCATTGGTCTATTGTCGGTAAGCAAACCGGAACTCTCTTGTAGTTGGTTGATTTATATGAACCAGTGACGTCGTTCAAAGTAGTTCGTTTTCATTAAAATTATTTTTATAGTTCACTTTCAGGAAACTTTGTCGCACAATTTAATGCTATAATTTTTACTGCGCCCAAGAAAACATTTATTGTATCCAATTTCTCGTAGGGATGAAGTTCTTCGTTGTGACATACATAGTTTGCCTCCGCCATGATGCATTCTTTGTAAGTCTATCTTTTGCAGTAAACACATTATACTCACTCTTCTCCGGGACTAGTTGATTGCGTTTTCATACATATCAAGCAAAGCGCTCTTTTCCGTCAAAAGAATCCTCGACGGCATTCTCTTGTCATTTTTTTGGCTTTCTTCGAGTTACTAATTTTGTTACTTCGGATACCAACCACGATTTTAAAGTATTGTTGAACAAAAACCATATAGAATACCTTAAATCCATTTACAGAAATAGAAAATTAAGTCAATTAAGTAAGACATTTTTTCAAAATTTGACGAATTAAATTAGTTTTTAACCGCATCATCTAAAAAAACTCAATACTTACATGAAGCCTGGAATTGTGGATATTGCCTACGTGCGCTTCGCGATACAGTAAGATATAGTAAGATAGTAAATTGCGAGGTGTAGTACTTAAAGCTCAGTGTTCCAACATCGGATTCGGTTTCTCGGGTGTTTTCAGGAGAGTAGGGATGGATGATGTAACTCTGGACTAGTGTTACTTTAGACCATTGTTTTTTAAACTGTGGGTCGCGACCCCCTGGGGGGTCACAGAGCCTCTGGAGGGGGGTCGCGAGAGGTCGAGAAAACTTCAGTTTTTTTATACAACATATAATTTGTGAGACTTAAATAAAAAGTCGATAAGAGTTAAAATTATTATATCAAACAAAATTTCCCTATAATCAATCATACAAGTCAGAAAAGTGCTAGTTCAAAACATGTTATTACAACGAAAATAAATATTAAAAATGTGTTTAAATAGAAAATGATTACATCTGTGCTTGCTTATCTTCGTTCATTTTAATGTGAAGGTTGCGCTTGAGTTTGTTCAATTAATTTCTCCCATCGTGGATCCGTTTTTGCCACATTAAGTATTAAATCGTTATCCAAATTTAAGCGATTTCTTATTTTACATTTTATTCACGCCATTGATGAAAATGCCAACTTGCACAAGTACGAGGTAGAAAATGGAATCAAACACTTCAAAGCCTCGGTTGTTAATTCCGGGTATTCTGTTTTTCTTTTTAACCAAAACGTATCCAAATTTTCAGAATTGAATTCCAAGTGTAACATCCCATTGGCAGGTAGTTCCAGCAGATTCTCTTTGAGCTTAGTTGCTAAATTTGCCTCGTTTATAGCTGCATTTAAAAACGGATTTAAGATCCATCTTTTCCCAGTGTTATCCGATATCTCTTCCAGTGTGAAGTGATGGCACAATTCTTTCTTCAAATTATGTAACACCATTTTCATACCAGATATATATGAGTTGATGTTGATCTCGCTTCCGACTTCTTCAATGAAAGACTGTGTGGACGAAAATGAATCAAAGTTATTTTGATTTATAGATGATGACCACAATTCAATTTTTTTTATAAAGCCATGGAGTTTGTCTTTTGCTGTAATGACATTTTCATCACGCCCTTGAAGACTTTTATTAGAGTTATTTAAATGTTCAAATAAGTCAGAAAGAAAAGCCAATTTTAAAAGGAATTCCGGGTCAGAAATTAATTATGTGACTTGGCTTGCTGTAAATATACTAATAGTTCAGCGCAAAGTTCCATAACTCTGGTCAGTACTTTGCCTTTTGATAACCACCTAACTTCTGTATGGTAAAACAAATTACGGTGTAGTGTCCCCATATCTTCACAAATGATTCGAAACAATCGACGCAACGCTTTTCCTTTAATAGAATTTACAATATTAATAATAATAATACTAAGAACTTGACTGTATTCTTGCGGTAAGGATTTGGCTGCAAGAGCTTGGCGATGGAGAAAACAATGCATCCAACAAGCGTTTGGCATCTGTTCTTTCAGTCTAGCAATAAATCCACTCTTCGCACCAGTCATGGCTTTTGCTCCGTCACTACAAATAGCAATGCATTTTTGTGCCCAATCGATATTCATATCTTGCGTAGCTTCAAGGAACATGTCATGCAAGCATTGACCTGTAGTATTTTTGGGAAGTGCCTTGCGAAATAGTATTTCTTCCATTATTATTTCATTGGATTCAAAACGCACAAAAGCTACAAATTGCGCACAACTCGCAATATTTGTTGATTCATCAAATTGCAAGGATACAAAAGAACTTTTCATTATTTTTTCTATTACTTGATCACGAACATCAGTCACCATATTGCTTATCCTGCGTTGAATGGTATTGTCAGAGAGAGGTATACTTTTGAGCTTTTTGACCTCTTGCTTGCCAAACATAATCTCTGCTATATCTAAAGCCGCTGGTAAAATCACATTTTCGGCAATAGTGTGAGATTTCCCTGCTTTAGCCACACGAAAAGCTACTCGATAACTAGCGAGCAACGCATTCTCATTCAGGTTGGACATTTATCCTATAGCAGTTTTTTGACGTTCAAAAGCTTTTAATTTTCGCTCAAAAAATTCCACGGGATTATTTTTTTCATTAGAATGTTTTGTGTTTAGGTGGCGTACCAACTTCGATGGCTTCATGCTTTCTCTTGACAAAATTTCAAAGCAAATTACGCACTGCGCTTTACTGTCAATAACAGTTAACCCAAATTTTAAATAAGTGTCCTCATAAAGACGTTTTTTCTTTATTCCACTACTCCCGCTAGACGTTGATGGTTCTGATGATCTTTTCGGGAATTTATCCATTTTCAATTATAACAACTCAAATAAATGCGTACCGTAAAACAAGTGGCTCGCGCTCTTCAAACAATTAAACAGCAGACATGACCACGCGTGACTTACGCTCACAAATCAGTCTATAATTACTCCAACTCCAAGGCACCTTACAGTCCACATAACACCGAATTTACACTTCTAAATCGTTTCCACTTATCGGGATTGCTTCTGATTCCACTTGCTTCGCTGTCTTGCATCAAACTGCCATGGCCGCGGTCGACCGCCGTATTTATAGGCCAGCGCATTCTAGCGAGAATTATCTCGAAGCGTAAAGAAACGTCTCGAAACTTGTGGATCTTTCGGACTACCAGCGCCATCTGTTGCTAAGATCCGGAACCTGCACTAGTTCATGGTGTTACCAACAGATGGCGCTGGGAGTCTAACCCTAAAGATATATTTTATTTATTTATATACATCTAATATGTTTGTATTTGTTTGTTAGTTATCAATTGGCCACGTATTCAATTTTAAATTATATGTTTTACGTACTTAATACTTAATTATATGTTTATATCAGATTGCAAATAACGCAAACGCCTAAAATGTTTGTAAGTATTATATATTTTTAACATACATGGAAAAAAGGGTTGGGGGGCGCGAAATATTTTTTGATACTAGTGGGGTCGTGTCATGAAAAAGGTTGAAAAACGCTGATCTAATAAAATTAAAATTAAAGGAATTAATACCTTATCTTACAAATACTCCTAGTATACAGGCAACATATCTAGCCCCTGTGTTGTGTATGTTGAGGACAACAAGAGGGAAATTTCACATACTACGAATACAGATAAAAATACAGTAGAACTCCAATTATCCTAGCTCCGACTATCCGAATCGCTGATTATCCGAATCGCTTTCAGAGCTTAGTTAAGGCAGTCACAATAAGACGTTCGTTGAACTAGTTGATAGACATATAAGCTCAAGAAAAGGAAAGGGAACAGACAGGAGAATCACTTAAGGAATTCAGAAACATTCTTTTGAAAATTTCTGGAGGTTCAGAAGTTAGTGCGGAAGATATAGGAGAGTGGGTTCGTCAGATCCTGGGTTTCAAATTATAAATGATAATGAACTCATTGAACGTGTGAGAAAAGAAAGTGTCCAGGAAGAAGATGACATTAATGTCGAAGTAGTCGAAGCAGACACGGGACCATCAGCTAGTGAAGCATTTGCCGGCCTCGAAACTGCGTCGAAGTGGGTGGAGCGTCAGCCCGATTGTGACCACATACAACTTCTCATTGTCAAGCGGATGTACGCCTTGGCTGCCCGAAAACGGATTATGAGAGTCAAACAGCTTACTTTGACCGAGATGTTAATTAATTAAAACATACTCTTTATTCAGAAAAAAAAAATATCAAAAGTTTTGATTATCCGATTGGAGTCCGATCCCAATTGATTCGGATAATTGTTCGTAGGAGTTCTACTGTATATGAAATGGATTTAGAAAAAATATTGTATTTCAAAAATCAAAATGCTTATTGTGGAGAAATGTTTTCATACATAAC
Source organism: Micrasema longulum (assembly GCF_059751315.1). Taxonomy (NCBI): domain Eukaryota; kingdom Metazoa; phylum Arthropoda; class Insecta; order Trichoptera; family Brachycentridae; genus Micrasema; species Micrasema longulum. Next base: position 283,121 of record NW_028277695.1, on the reverse strand, counting down.
TTTTTTTTAAAGGAATAACCCGCTAAGCCTCTATTTTGAGGCTTGTCAGCAGGTAGGATAGAGGGGATATGGAAGTATGTAATGAAAAATACACAACACCCAGACCAGTTGAGAAAAAATCTATCTTGGATTTCTTTCATGCAACTGGCGGGAATCGAACCCGCGACGCCAGTTTCAGATTTAGCCCTCTAACCAACTGCGCCACGGTGCCTGTCACTGTCCTGTTTAAAAAATAAATTATTAAAAAAATATGTCTCTAGAAAACGCGACATGTTTGGCATTGATAATTGTGACGTCAAGATTCGAGACGATGTTCTTTAAAAATTTTAACGGTTGCAAACAAAGTTGAAAAATTATATGAATCGTGACGTATTAGGGGCGTGGCCAATGCAATGACCGTTTTCGTGGGAAATCAAAATTATTAATTAAAAAATATTTTTCATGCTACTAATAAATAGTAAAAAAAATTAGTATTTTTATAAACTTTTATGTTATAAGATTCGTATACAACATTCATAGCCTTTAAATTTATTGTGTCACAATTGTTTTAGAATAAGTATTTATTACAATACTGCCTACTACGTTTTATTAAATATATTATAAATTTATAGTTGTTCACGATTTATTTTCTTATTGAATTTTTATATGGCCTATTAGCGCCATCTGTAGTAAATTGCATTAAGCAAGTATCATTTTTATTAATTCTTGAAGATATTAACTAGGAACCAAGCATCGGTATATGTAAATAAATTTATTATTTACATATACCGATATTACTGTTTTCAAACATAATAAAACTAATGGTAACATTTTCAATTAATAATAAATTATATTGACGAGTTGATTATTTAATTATATAATCTACTTAATCCTGCCAACCATTGATTTCGTGTTTGTTTTTATAATAAGTTAATTTTCCTTCATATTCTTCAGCCTTCTGTCCTCCACTGCTGGATATGGGCCTCTTCCATATTCTTTAATTTTTCTCGGTCGGCTGCTACTTGCAGCCAATTTTTACCCCCTACAGCTATGTCGACGGGCCATCTTTTTGAGGTCTTCCGACGCCTCGCTCATTCTCTCAAGGTCTCCATCTTAAAATTTTAGGGCTCCATCTTGTGGGGTCTTGTTTTGCAACATGTGTTGCCCATTGCCATTTCAGTCCTGCCACGTGATCCATGAATAATAATAAAAATAATAAAAAATTGGCCTATAAAATATGCATATCTCTGTGCTAGCCTCGTTTCACAATGTGGTATTTCTAGCACACGATTCCTTCTTTGACTGGATCTATTTGAATTGCTGGTAATTTTGGTTGTTAAATATATATTTTAAACATTAAAAACAATATATGTGTCTTATTTCCAAAAGTTTAGCTTCTTGGAACAATTGGAAAGAGGGAAAAGTGCGATTTTTGTAAAGCATTTTTTTAAAAATAAGTTTTAGAACAGTTTGTAATGGTTAAATATGGGTGTTAAAGACTCCCCCCCCATTCAATTATTCCATAGGAAAGCGATGACTGTACAAATGCATTATATATAATTTTAATTTATTTAATTTAATTATGAAACATTACATTAACGGAAGAAGAAGGGAAAGATGATTTTGAATTATAAAATGGAACCAACAGTGTTTTATTAAATAATATTTCTAAAATCGATTAATAATAATATCAGTAGGTAAAAAATAAATCAATTATAAGAATTAATGGCATTTCCAAGCATTATGCAAATAATCTTGATGCTGATATGTAAAAACTTTTTTATTTCAGATGAGATTGCTGCTGCAGCTAACTGCCATTTTGGCAGTGAGTCGGTCAGTCTACGGAGACGAGTCAGTCGAGTGGATCAACTGTGGCGATGAATCCAACACTAATGTTATATGCAGCGTCATCCGCCGGATAACGAGAGCTGCAAGATTATCGGGATATAACTCGCAGCAAGCTGTGGACGAAAATGGATATATCTACGAACCGCCGAGTATTCCTTTCGAAGAAGGCACGACGACGAGAAGGCCGCAACCTCCGACCCCGCCACCTTACTTACCTCCTCCGCCGCCCCCTCCGCGCCCGCCGCCGACCCCGTACTTGCCTCCCCCGCGCCCCACGGTAACCACCACCAGGCGGCCTCCGCCTCCCCCTCCGCCTCCCCCACCCCCGCCGCCACCGCCGCGGCCGACTCCACCGCCGTACGTACCTCCGCCGACTCAACCGCCTCAGCAGCCGAAGGGCTACGATTATACTACTCCTAAAATTCCTTTCTACGAATTGACAACGACGAGGCGCCCGACTCCCCCGAGTACGCGACCTCCTCTTCCACCGCCGCCACCGCCCACACCACCCCCCACGTACCTGCCACCGGTAACAACCACCAGGCGGCCAACTCCACGACCCCCGCCGCCGCCGCCGCCGCCACCGCCACCACCGCCGCCGCCGCCGCCGCCGCCACCACCTACGCCACCAAAATATCTTCCACCGATTACTCAACGCCCTACTACGCCACCTCCACGCCCGCCTCCGGTTACGGGATACGAGTATACCACACCGAAAATACCATTTTACGAAATCACTACTACTAGAAAGCCAACTCCTCCCCCGCCTCCGCCGCCGCCGCCGCCACCACCACCGCCACCGCGACCACCCTCATCACCGCCGCCAACATACCTACCTCCCGTGACTACCACCAGGCGTCCTACCCCTCCCCCACCTCCGCCGCCACCTCCGCCGCCGCCACCCCCGCCGCCACCAACCCGGCCTCCTCCACCGCCTCCCATCACGGGCTACGCCTATGATACACCTAGTATACCATTCTATGAAATTACAACTGCGAGAAGGCCAACTCCGCCGTCCACCTCGCGCCCACCCCCTCCTCCCCCACCACCTACACGACCACCGCCACCTCCACCGACACGACCGCCACCTCCTCCACCCACAAGGCCACCCCCTCCTCCTCCCACAAGACCGCCACCACCACCACCAACGAGACCGCCGCCACCCCCGCCAACGAGACCGCCGCCGCCACCACCAACAAGACCGCCGCCACCACCACCTTCCATCAAAGGCTACATTTACGATACTCCTGATATACCATTTAATGAGATAATCAGCGTTCGTCCACCACCACCCTCACCTCCCAAATACCTACCTCCCATTACGACTACGAGAAAGCCGACTCCGCCACCGACTCCGCCCCCGCCGCCGCCCCCACCCCCACCGCCGCAACCACCCAAGTACTTACCTCCCTATACGACCACGAGACGACCACAGCCACCCCCGCCCCCGCCCCCGCCTCCGCCGCCACCACCACCACCGCCACCCCCGGTACAAGAAGGCTATTTCTATCCAAAACCTTCCATAGCTTTTACATTCTAAATAATTAAAAACATATTTTTAAAAATGCCGTATAATTAATGAACACGCTACTAGCGCAAAGAAAATGACACTTCAATTCGTGGGTTCTTGTCTAGCAGACGTCCATGTTGATCAGGCCATTAGGCGTGATGCTAGACAGAAATATATCGTCGGTAAAACAAAACAGATATAGGTATCGTTTCATTCGTAAATACAATACAATTTATGAAATAAATAGATAGATAATCGTTTTTAAGTACATATTTCAAAATGTTGACAGTTTGTCAACTAGTTTCGTATCTGCGGTAACGAGATACACAGAAATAAATACGAACTTGGGGAAAAAGCATATACTATTTTTGTTCCATGAATGATTTCCTGGTATCATGCTATTTCGTTTTTTTTTCAAATTGTTGAGGGGAACGCTTATACATCTTAGATGTAGCTAGTTTGGGAGTAACGTGTCTATTTTTTATACGTCACTGACTATCACTGATAAATTAATCAATTTAAAAACAATCTAATTACCATTGGCTGAAAGCATATGGAACCTGAATATAATAATTATTATGTTACCATGTTTTTGTAAAATACTTAATGTTATATATTAAGGTCAATTTCGTAAATCCATCATAGGATATTATAATAAAATATAAAACTGTACTTATATTATAATATGCACATTATTAGAGATTATATTGTAAATATTATACAAATCGCATAATACTATTTTCAAAGAAATCTTTTATTTTCAAAAGAATTGTAATCACTAGTGTAATATTTTTTATTCTGTTCCCGAGTTACTTTAGTAATTTTATCAGAGTTTAAATAAAATATTAAAAATTACATGTATTATAATTCAAAGGTAGTAAAGACTCATCACCATCATCCCTTTTCCGCACCTAGTGGTGCATAGGGCATTTCATATGTAAAACAAATGTAGCGTATTTCGATAATTCACTACACGAGAAAAGGTGTTCTTGTAACGTATTGTTGTGAGGAGTGAGAAAATTGTCCAACTTCCATAATTTTAAAAAGTTAAAACTAAATGTATCGACAAATTGTAAAGGTTCATAAAAAAAATTGGACCTCGCTTATATAGAGAAAAACTAAAGGGTGTTTACGCAGCAATCTATTAACATCTTCGCTCTGTGCATTGTATTTGGACAATGCAAAAAGTAAGACGAATAAATAAATGCAAAACAAATCAATCACAAAATATACGCTACCACCAGTTTCGCTCAATCGGAAAATTTGAGAATCTCTCCAAAATGTAGATAATAATCATGTCATTTATTTGTACACAATATTTGATAAAACATTAAAAAAAAGGATTCGATATTTAAATAATCATGTAGAATCATTAATTTCTGTGCATTGTTAATTAAAATATGTTGAACAGGTAATTGTGAAATAACAAAGGCTGAATTTTGGAAATACGATATTTTACGAGCAATTTATCTGTCTGAATTTAAATAAATGTTTTTAATTCAATTAAGACAATTGAGGATAAATTTTAATGAATTTACCCAAATTTACTACCTGGAAGTCCAAATTTCAAGAGTTTTAAAGATTTATTAATTAATTTCAAATATTAAAACATTACAATTTAACACAAATAAAACCACACTAAATTCATAAAATTATTTCCTCGTAGACATTTAATGTTCTTGTTTTCAAAATATCTTCAATTTTTCGTGAAGAATTCCATCATAAAGGCTTGTTTGAATAACATCATAATTATCAAACAGAATTTCACGCCTCGTCAAAGATTGTCCGCATTCAGTCCGCAATTTTAGATAACAAGCATTATTATCATCCCTCGTGGGTATCGTGTTTTCAAAAATGCTTCAAATTTTATAGATACCAAATTGACGTAAATTGTCAAGATTTAGACAGATGTAAATGATTATTGATTCTTTAGATGGTTTTTATGCCATAAGATTTAAATTATAATAATAATAGGATTTTTTGTTCGCTGTATTTTCAACAAGTACCGTGGATTCCCGCGTTATTGACAGATTCGGTGTCGAGCGTACAAAAATATAAATTCCGAATCGTAAGTATTTACGCAGTGCTAAAAATGGGGCAAGATGAAATATACTCGTTAAAATCTGTCCTATGCCTCCCATGCTTGTCTAGAAACAACGGAACATTGTACTGGCTACATAAAACATCGGCTTAATACGAACAAAAAAATAATGGGTTATACTGAATACATAAAAAATCAATTTAAATTAAAAACAATGTTTTTATAGTTTATCTTATTTTTTAATCGTGTTTCTATCACTCTTTTTATTTTTTGATAAAAAATGTTACGTGCCTTACTAAGCATAGATTCCTTTTTATAAAATAAACCAATAAAACTTCATCACAAAATCAACAAATGTCGCCAGTGAGGAAATTTGGAATAATGTGAAAGCGCACCTGCTTCAGGTAGATACGAATAACATTTGAAAATTGTGGAGATGTTGAGATCACAAATATGACGTAGAATAGTGAATTTTACACAGTGTGTAATAAAGTGATTGCTCAAACCAGCCAGTGACATGTCGAGGCCTCGTAAATGTATAAATTTTCACATTCCCCAAAACACATTTTCGTTTTTTTTTTTGCAGTAAATGTTACAAATACACTATCACATGACAAAAAAAATCCGCAAAGGTGTAGGTGTGTGTAGGTAAGTTTTATTTATCAAATCAGAATTAATAACTTTGTGGAATAACATGATTAAATGTATTAAATTAAACTCGGTTCTAAGACCACTTGACCATATTTCGAAAAAAATTTGGGAGTGCGACTAGGAATAGCAGGCGCTGCATTCGATACTATGAAGGCTGTCTGAATATCGGATATTTATACAGTAAAAACCAAATGCCGCCTATATAAGACTTACATAAAGAACAGGATCTGGCCGCCGACAGAGATGCTTGGAGGATTTTCATGGACATCATATGCTTTAACTAAGGACCGGACATGGAATGATAATGATGACGATATAGTTTCGGAAAGCACAGACCTTTCCATCTAGTTTTCCATGTATAGATAACCGCCCTATAACACGGTTTCCAACAACGCGGTTTCTCTCTAACACTATTAAAAATTTACACTTCTGCAACACGGTTCTCACAACGTGTTTGTTGAGTTAAAGAGCAAATTATTTTTTCTTGAAGTAAAAATACAAATTTTAGATCGTGTTGCTGCCAAAATACAGCAATAGGTATATTGGGCAGATCACATAGGATTGATAATTAATTTCCACTTCAAATGTCAATTATTTCCGAATAATTGTGTCTAGCTATCCGAAGGCATTTTGGAAAAAATGACGATTTGTGCAAACGCCTAGCACGTGTTATGGATCAGTGTCCTGGACATTATTTGGAGAACATAAATCTTCTAAATAATAAATCATAAATCATAAAGAGAACATAAATCTTCTTTACGATTGTCGCCAAATGATCACCATGCCCTCCGGTAACTAGGATCGAAATGGTCTAAAGTCGGGATGTACTGGGAAGATATAGCTGGCTCTTTCTTTCGTACGCTTATAGGAGGTATCCTTTTAAGCAAGCAGACAATATGTATCTACGATCTCAGATGTGATCTTTGGCGGGAATAAGGTTAAACGTGATTGGACAATTGGGACCAATAACAGAACAGCATTCCTATTTCGGGCACAGTGTGCTGTTTTGAAAGAATTTTTTGCTGCCGCTACGAAGAAAGATGTCATAATATTTCATAAAACACTAATAGACTAATTTGAACCAATATATTTTTTACATGACAATATCTTCCTTGAATGTTTAAGAGTATTTGTAATTATGTAATCATGTTACATTTTCCCATAATTTATATTTTAAGTACTGAAGTCCGGTGGACTTGTGAATTTTAGTAACCTTTTTAATGTGTAGTTCATTATACATGTTTGTGGAGAATTTAAATATATGATAGGCTTATCAATAATGATAAATTTTATTGGAATTAGGGTTAATTAATACGATATTAATTTATTTTATTTTTCTTTTCTTTTCATGGTCATATACCATATATATATGCTATAAACTTTTTAATAATTGAAAAAGAATGGCCCACGCTCAGACGCTGTAGTCTTTGTGGGCATTTTTTCCAATTTATGTTATGGCTTAATATTAAGGTGTATTTTTCTAAAGTGTATTTTTGTAATTATATTTCTATGTAAATAATATGTGTATGGAAAAATAAACAAATAGAACAAAAAAAAATAAGTATAAGTAATTTGATAAAACATTTTAATAAATAATATTTTGAAAATTGTGGCATCCAGATGCAATAACCGTAAAGGTCATTTTTTGTGTTATAAGGGTAGGTCTTGGCAAGAAAGAGAGGGTTCCTACCGAGCGGCCGCTAGAGAGAGACGTGCGCTACGAGAGGAGACTGCCCACTGGGACGCTGCAGAGTCACATACTGTTTTATTTTTTAACAATGTCCGTTATAATAAAATGTTTAAATGAAAGTTCGCCGGTTGTTTGATTGGAGGAGTGAAGGCGACCCCTCATTTGAATACTCTGTCTGTGCTGACAGCTTCTCGCGTACCACTGTTGGTTTGAGCAATAACAGATTGCATTGTAAAAGAAAAAGAGTCATGCATTGCAAAATATATATATTTAAATGAAATAACGATTCGATCTATCATCATTCTATTAAACATAATGCTCTATAAACACCTTTAATAAAACAAAGAATCTTCAAATACAATCGGTCAATATTTTGTGGCAAGAAAGGGGTGGTTGGAAAAATTCAAATAAGGTTTTGGAATCTACATCAAGTCTACATCAGATGACTATGAAGCTGCCAGAACTTAACTAGAAACAAATATAGATAAAATAGATGCACGCCAAACCAAGTTTTTAATGAGGACGACCCACACTGGGGTTAATACATTTAAAATATAGTATACTTATTTGTATGAAAAAATAAGCTGGAATAATTGACTAGTTTCTTGGCTTACCGCAGGAGCTGGGCGCGCTTTATTAAAATTTATATTTATATTAGGATAACAATACAAACGGTGGAAATGATTTAAAATAAATGGTAATTATTTATTGGTTTTTCCGTAAATAAAGTTACAATAAAACATTATTATGGTTAGTCAAATATAATGGTAAGCTGTGCATAATCGCTTCCATACACGGTTCGCACCGAAATGAAATAGCTTCAGTATGACGTCATAGTTGAAGATAAAAGTATCCAGACCGACTACTAAGATACACTACCGATCCCCCCACCATCAAATTTTGATGTAAGTACAACGGTTTATACCGACGGGTCAAGAATCTCTCGATATGCTTATCTACGCATTAAAAGTGACAAAAAATTTGAGCCACCGAGCGATTTTTCATTTAACACATTGTATCCCGGAGCCGTATAGTATCCGAGCGTTGGGTCCCGGTCCCGTGTTTTCACGTGGTGTATCAGCTATCCAAAAATGCGCATTTTATTCACATCTAGTGACTTTTATTAGTACTTTTTCGTAGTTTTATGAATAGTAAAAACTCAAACCATCCTAAAGCTGTCATCTGATTTGCAATATCGGTAAATGAAAGAATCTCTTTTATCGATTGAAATCACATGTTTTTTTCACGGCTTCTTGTGGCCGCCATTGACCATTACGATTTCGTCCAGTTTCGCTTGCAGTTGACGTTTAATTTTGAAAATTGTTTACTAGGGATATTTGAAACACCTGAAAGTGTGTTGGAATATAATAAGTGTATGAGCGGTGTGGACATCTCGGACCAGTTCTTGTCCTATTACAATATCCACAGGAAGACCAGTGGTCGAAAAAAGTATTTTTTCACCTTGTTATGTGTGCTCTATTTAATTCTTTTATATTATATAAGGAAAAATAATGTTAGTAATAAGAAAAATTTAAGAGTTTATTTGTTAGATTATGTAGGTTCTTTGGTTTTAAGTAATCATTTTTCGCCTTCTGGAGACCACATTTTGCAGTCACCGGATCCACTTCGAGTGCAAAACTTGCAGGATCCACTAAACAGGTTGTCAGGGAATATGTCCAAGCATGTTTTAATAGCTATACCTGCCACAGAAAAAAAAGACAAACCCTGTCGAACCTGCAAGGTTTGTGCAAAGCACAAATAAAGGAGTGAGACCCGGTATATGTGCAAACGTTGCAATGTGCCTCTCCATAAAGGCCAATGTTGGCAAAACTATCATATAAAAATGACTTATTAAATAATTTTAAATAAATATGAGAAGTTTCAATTGATTTAACCCAGTATTTTCATAAAAATGACACTTTTAAGAAACCCTTCACAAAAAATAAATTTTAACAAAAATGGGCCGGGCACGGAGTAAATTTTATGTGTATTTGACCGGTGCTCATAGTGTTAATTACGATTTACTTAAATTTTTAATCGTTTTTAAAAAATAATTAGTTTTTACATTTTTTTCGTCTGTTGTACTATCTACCGGAGTGCACGTATCGAGATGTTGAAGGAGCCGGCTTTGTAGTCGCTCGGTAGATAAATACAGACGATAGTTAAGCATATCGTCTTGGCAATGTCAAAAGTCTTTTAAAAATCATGTTCAAGCTAGCATTATTTGCTTGAATTGGGATTTATTGGAGTTTATAATCGCTTTAAAGTGGGCACTTTCCATCACAGAAGCCTATTGAAAATATAAATTAGAACTATTTTAAATGTTAACGAAGTAAGGAACGCGGACTAATTTTTGCGGTCGTCATATTATGATGTCGAGATGACAAGTAGGTAGAACATACCGAGGAAGTACAGATAGTATAGAAGTTAATTATACCGTCTGGATATGTACAGATGAAGATAGCGTTCATAATTGAGGCCCTGAGCCCCGATTACAATGGGAAGTTAACAGAGTTATCTTCGACAGTCTATAAAGAAAAACAGATTTTCGTGAACGAAAATGAGTGTATTTGCATAAAAAATTAAAGTATCTTCGTCGGTAACCTATAATTGAACATGTTTAGAAGAAAAAAATGTATGCATATCCTGTTTTTTATACAGAAAACTTAATTTTACTTTTTAGATAAAATTGAAGATAAATATTAACTTCCTAATGTAATCGGGGCCCAGGGCCGCGATTATGTACGGCTATCTTAATCGGTATATACTAAGACGCTATAAACTAATATCGATATTTAAGTACGAAAGTGTGTGTATTTGTATAAAAAATTAAAGTTTCTTCGTCGGAAATCGGTAATTGAACACGTTTAGAACGAAAAATTGTAAATATAGTCTATTTTTTATACAGAAAACTTAATTTTACTTTGAACATAAAATTGAGGATAAATGTTAACTTCCCATTATTAGAATACGTACCCTGTAAGTGGAAAGATCTGTGCTTTCCTGAATAAAGTAGTGCTTCAAATTAAATTCAAGTGGTCAAAAGCAAAGTATTAAATTTTATATATTTTTAATTTTAATTAATTTAATTTTAATTAAGGCTACTGGAAGAATACGATAGATATAAAATATTTTTAAAAGTGAAAATATTTTAAATGAGTTTGTTAATAAAAATAAAAAGATTATAATAAATTATTCATTAATATTAAAACGCTTTTTTCCAATTGATAAGTATTATTTCGAATCCTAATTTACAATTTCTATTTATTTATTATTATTATTATTTATTTTTCATTCCTTTATTTCGGTTGAGATATCGGTCTTTAGAAATATTGTGTTCCTGCTTAAAATAAATACAATTTCCAGAATTTATGGCAGGTGTAAACAAATTTCTAATACTACTTTTTGGCGATGATGCATCGATGGAAAGGTGCGAGGGCGCAACAATTTAAGATTAAAGGCTTTCTTATCCCCTTAAATCAAGATATATATGATCATTGGCGCAGCTTCATCATAAAATTAATATACCTAGGACGACAGGGGATACCAACCGACGATATTAAAAATATTTTATTCAGGCGGGGGTACCTCTCTAGTGATGATATCTTGTGTGGCTGCGGAGCAACCCAGGATGACCGCCACCTTCTGACATTCCTGCTCATGGGAGAAGGCTGCACTCCTGGGGACTCCTCATATTGGATTGGCAGGATATGATCCAGCAGGACACGTTAAGTAAGTTAGTATTTAGATTCATTAAAATTTCAACAGAAATCGAAAACCCCTGTACGAAGATAATGTGGAAGTCTTGGCAATAATAGTGCTTATGTCCTATCATAGACTCGTTTAAATGAAAAACAAATATATGATGTTATTATTAAAGGTCCCAATTAGCGCGTGCGCAAATTTGTGAATTCAGTACTAGGCAACCGCCTTAAAGGAACCAACAGACTTCTGCAGGTAATTTTCAAAAACAGTCAAGTCAAAAATGTTTTTTTTTTCAGGAATATTTTCATACGTCAATTTTTCAGCATCGCTTTTGCTTCAAATGTACATTAGTACATATTAATCACTTCTATTTGCACCTAGAATTAATGGTTTTAAACCGCAAAATTTTAAATTTGGTCAAGTTCTTCACTGTTCTGCTTTAATATAGAAACTTCAGAACCTAAAAGTCACATTTACTCAAATTTTAAAAAAAGTGGACATAACCCTTTTTAAAAACTACTTCCTGACATATGCAGTTCCATTTTTCAGTATTAGTTGGTATAATTACGTCCCTATAGATTTTATAGAAAAAAATTTACAAAAGTCTGAGAAATAAAATTTACTTGAAAATCCCAATTATTTTCAACTTATTGTTTTCGGATCAATACTTTTCAAGATACACATTTGAACATCAAACAGATTTTATCAAAATAGCAGAAAAGCGCCATTTGCACTAAATTTTTACTAATTATCCGATAGTTAACTAACCTAAGGTCATCATCATCTTCATCATTCTATGTCCGCTCCCTAGTTGGAGCATATGGTGTTCACAAAGATCCCCAAGGCATCTCTGTCAGCTGCCAGCTCCTGTGCATCCCCACAACTCAGGTTTGCATCTCGTAGTTCTGACATGAACTGCCAACTAAGTAAGTAGCGGATGTCCAGGACGTCGAGAACCTGATGCCTTGTAAAGCAGGCAAACCTGAAGTAGCATTATGTAAAATAAAAATATTTTTATATTATAATGTACACTGTTTGAAGTATTTGTAATACCTACTACCTGAATATTTGTAAATTTAAATACTTTTATCAGAACACGCGACTACGAGCAGAAAAACTATTTTTAAAACAACCGATGGAACTCTTTTTTAGATGCACTCAAAAGTATGAAAAAAGTCATTATGACATAGATCATAGATTAAACATTTAAGCTTGCTGTTCTCTATATTATACCCCATATCACTTTTATTGAATGAGGATGGCATGTGAAAGGAAACAAATCGACACTATTCAAGACTAAGCAATATAACCAATATCCATATGGACATGGTAATAAAGGTTACAAATAACATAACGACAATATATATTTCTTTGAAATCTAAACGGAAAAAAATACATGACCAAAACTGATTTCAAGCGCCATTTTTTAAGGATGGTGACGCAAGTGGCGATAGTTCAAGGGTACAAACTTACGATCTTACTTTTGGGTCTCACGATTACTTATCTTAAGCGTAATACTTTAGATCACATCTAGTTCCCGTAACAGACAATCGAGGTATGCTGCAGTTTATTTAATAATTTAGTCCCCCATGCGTCACCGGGTGTGGATAAGGCTTTGACCACGATGATGAAGGGCCACTAAGTCGACTAACTCTGCCAAACTTTAAAACCTCAACATATTCACACCAGTACAGCTTTTTTTATGTAATAGCTGTGTTTGTGGCCACCACAGCACCGCTTTTATAATATGGTAACTTTTTCTACGGAATCCATTGTATGACATGAAATATCATCAACGTTTTGAAATGTAATTGTAAAAAAGCTAATAACTTTTTAAAAATTAGTAAAAAACGAATAAAAAGTTTTTAGTTCGCAATTTATACAAATGGCGTCATCTTAATGCCAGTAAATAGTGTTTACATTTCAACTAACATCGTTTTCCGAATAAAGCTAAAACTGTGGGTCTAGGTTAGATAAACTAAGTAAAAATTATCCATGTTCCACGGTAAAATTACCGTCATTTATGGAAATTACGGCATTTTGGTAAAATTACGTAATTTTACATCTATACTCCCCAACCAAGGATTAGACTCCTACGGGAACTAACCTTGCCTTCTTAGACACACTCTCTACTAAATCTTGAGAAAATGCTTAAGGCTCTTACACCCAAACCAGCAAACCGACAGAAAACCCTGTAAGTGAATTGTGGATGTCATATTTTATATTTTTTCATTATTTATTTATTTCACATAAAACATTATATATTTTCTTTTTTATATAAACACCTCACTGGGTATAAACCGTGTCGAGGCATTCATTTACATTATTTTTATTTTATGTTCTAGTACATGACAAATATAATGTATGCTCAATTGGATTGGATTAATTCAGATTTCAAAATAAATTTACATTACTTTTATTAAAAGTTTAAGACCCCTGGTTTTGAACAACGGTAAAGAAATAAACCGGATCACTGACACACAAAACTCAGACATGAGACGCTAAAATAGCTGTTTAGTTCCAACTTTCGAGAAGAAAGACCTCAATCAAAATAAAGCGAGTACGTTTCCACGAGAATTAAAGAATAAACACTTTTACTCGTTCCTCTCTGCCATACTTCACCTAATGCCAATAAACTCTTCTCCCACCTGTAATAAAGTAACTTTAACTCACATGATAAAAGGTTCAAATCGTCAAGTGGCTGCAGTAATGTCAAGAGAAAATGTATAAGGTTTTTTTCTACGTGCATTAGTATTTGGTCCCTTTTGGTAATGGAGAAGATAATATTCTTGGCATTTGGTTTCTTCGTTTTGAAGTAGTGTGTCGTGTAATAACAAAAAGTACACATCTAAATAAAAAAATTGATATACTTTTATTCCGACCGGTGACAATATTTATATAAATAGTGTGAAGGGACATTTTTCACAATAAAGTAAGTAACTATCAAAAATTATATAAAACATCATTACTTAAATATTGTGATAGCAGAAATGTCACGTTTATTTATTTATTTGTTAATTGTGTGATTTTTAAACTGTATTTTAGGGTATTCTTATTAAGGCGGCCTCCGTGGTGTAGTGGTTAAGACGCTGAACTCACGCACGAAAGGTTCCGGGTTTGATTCCGGTGAGAAAAAAGTTAATGTGATATTTCTCAAGCCTGGGTGTTTTGTGCTGTGATTCAACATTGTTATAGGGCCTCCAGGCCTGTTGTAGTAAAAAATCAGAAATCTATTGCAACAGAGAGGGAAACCATTTTTGCGAAGTGCATATGAAAGTCTAGCTATTTTAAACATACTTTAGTAAAACAATATTAATTTTATTGAATCAACATATTTTGTAAGATTTTAAAGACACATTTTAAATTCATTTTGTCGGTTGATTGTCAGTTTAAAACCCAATTGTTAAGAAAGTTTTAGTAATAAAAATACGTTTATAGTTTTATTCAACGTTTATTTATATATTTTATTTTTTTATAAATTTTTTGCCAGTGACCGGGTTTCGTCGTGACCGAAATCGTCAGAGAGAAAATTATAAATAAAAGTGGAATAAAACTATAAACGTATTTTATTATTATAATTAAAATGCAATTCCATCAAGAAATGTCAGTAGAAAAACTCAATATATGTTAAGAAAGTGTTAAATATTAAAAAAAAAAAAAAAATACAAAAAAAAAAAAATCGTTAGTACACCACAAGAATTAATTCAGATCTGAATGGGTTAATATTCTCCCCTATTCTAATGGGGGGGAAATTACGGTGATTTAGTAATATTCATTAATTATTTATTAATAATAAACATAATTATTATTTAAATAACTTTTGTAAAGCAGTTTTCATCAAAAAATAGTCATCAAAATGAATGTAATTAAAATGGTAATCAATTCGTTTCATTGCCATTTTTTTTTCAAAATTCGATGACGAAAAATACAGTCAAATAATAATAAATATCGAAAATTCACATGTTGATTACTTGAGCCGATCTCGTCAGCAAATGTAGTTGTGATTTGTGTGCCAATGCAGTGTTTTGTGAACCGTTATTGCGAATAAGGAAAATAATTTATTTTGAGGTATAATTTTTTATTTATTTAAAATTATACTTAAAACATTTACGAACTTATTATTCGATTTGGGTTTTTTATAAAACACGATAAGGTTTAATTGATTTTGTTTTATCAAAACAGTTATGTGTTTATTTTTACATAATGCCTTACTTTTCTAGCTACTATGATAGTTTAGTAAAGCAACTTCCGATCTTCGACCGTTTTTTTTTATTTACCTTTATATATTGTTTTAAAATACAACTAAAATACAAGAATATTAATAAAATAATATCATTACGAAATAATAAGCGCCATATACATTAATAAGGTTATCGACATATTTAGTAAACTCTTATATCCCACACAAATATTAGATTATCTATATTTTAAATAAACATTTAAATTCTAATTCTTATTAAATCAATAATTCAATCGAGAACCGTTCGCGATCGAGGTCTAGGTCAAAAAAATCGAATTGGGTTATCTTCTAAGCGAAATTCTATATTGTTACAAACGATAGCATCACTGCAAAAAACAGGTTATATCAAAATTGAGGTTTAGAATATTATTTATACAATAACAATAATGTATTTGGGTACATACATACCAAAATATGTATGTTTTTTTTTCACAGATTAAGAATAACAATTGAAATAATTATTAAAATAATACTGAAATGAAACTCAAATTAGCGGGATTAATGAGTGCCAAACTTACTTTAACACGTCATTGGATGATTTAAGTGACCACTGCACACACTGTGTAACATTGACTATTCTGACTATGTTTGTATATTTTGCATATCGTCAACTCTTTCATCTGTCGAGATTAGTGTAGTAAAAGAGCTGAATCTGACTGAATTATTTTACCTTTTAGTAGCCAACGTCTGAAAATACATTTCAATTTTCATACTTCCACTTAAGTTGAAATTCATGTCCCATGTTGTTTATTAGAACACAAAAAAAATAGTGTATTACTTGTGTTATTCTTTAAAATTTGGAAAAAATAGACGAAGATTTTTTGAAAAAAAAAATGGAATTAACGGCTACACATGTGTACACGTTAACCCTTGCTCCCTCCTGACGGTAAAGATTTATCCAGCAGTGCTATTCTGAACCGCTCTCGCGGCCGTAGAAGACACTTTTATCTTGCGTATTTACAAAAAAAATACGCGAGATAAAAGTGTTTTCTACGGCCACGAGAGCGTTCGTAATATCACCCCAGGTGTAAAATATCTCAAATACCTATCTCTTATATGATAATGCATTTGACGTAACTAACCACTATCGGAACATATTGGGACATTTTTTCTAAAAAATAATTGCTAGGGATCAGTTTTGCATAGAGCTGTCTTCCATTTGGTTGTGTAAAATTACTACTCCTTTACGAACCTCAATATTATAAAATATTATCATAGCAAGTAACTTTTTATTTTTTTTAGTATTTAATTTATTTTTGTAAATATTTCGTATTGGAAAAATAACAACTTTTTATATTGCAATTCCCTCACGGCAGAAATTTGTAGGAACCATTTTTTTTCACATGAAGAGCTTTAAAAAAAAAACAAGAAAAATACTAACATAATTCAGGAAACAAAGAATTCTGTCCCGATTTTGCGGATGTTTGAACATCTCCATTTCTTTAATATGATGATTTCTTCGAAATAAATCAATTGAAAGGTTCAAAACACGGATATGGTCTAAATTCATTAGAGTTTTTTACCGGCTTGAAACTTCTTTTTATAAACATTTATTTTTTTATATTTATTTTAACATTAGCACGCTACGACTCGCATCGATTTATTTAAATAAATATTCCAACAATACATTAATTTCAATAATAAATTATTGAGCTGAATAATAAAATAAAAGTTTATAAGTATAATTCTAGCAAATACGTAACATTATCTTGATGGTTTAATAAAGGATAATTCCTAATTGAGAAAAATCATCAGATCTTTACATTTTTTTACAGTTGGTTGAAAAAAATATACCGCTATTTGTTGTCCATGCCCGTCCAACCAAATAATGTAGTGGTTTCTTGGTAATTGGTTCTTTTTCCAATTCACAGTAAATATCTTAATTTTGCCATGCACTAATTAAATACAATATTTGTAATATAATTATACATTTTTATGGTCACACGTTTTATGCTGATTTAAAAAATACTTTTACACCTGTCTTTTTTCTTAATTTTCCGCATGTTTTATGTCAATCTATGAATTGGTACACCAATCGCAGTGTATCTTGATCATTTTTGTTACATGAAGGTAGGATGATCAGTCTTACGCTTCAGGTGCCAGTCCAGGGACCATTAAATATTATAGTGTAAAAACACTATTTTAATTCAAAATTTCATGCCAACCACGTCGGGAATCGAACCCCAGACCTCTTACATGGCAAACAAACGCGCTGAAAATAGTAACCCAATAATACTAATTAAAATAGAATGCTGTTTTTACTCGGGTTCAAAAATGTTCCTTAAATTTACTTTAAATTTATACCGTGGTATAATAGTTTTTAGTTTATTGGGGAGATAATTATTATTTTTATGCCTTTGAAAACAAAACTATTTGGACCATGGCTAGTGTGGAATGTAGTAATTTTTATTTTTATTTTTGTTTTTATAAGTATTTTCAACTACTATTTCATACGATTTTGATTTTTTACCTACCTTTTAACCTTTCAACTTATGTCACTAGCTATTTTGTTTATTTTTTTATGTACTTTCAACTTCTATTTGGATTTTTACGTACTTACCTACATACCTTTAACTTATGAATACGCCTCTTTTGTTGTTTTTCCCAGTTTTTTTTTTTAATTAATAATTTTTTTCAATGTACTTTTTTGTATTTACAATACTTGGAATAGTTTTGCGACACTTATTTTTTTGATAATAATGTTACTGAAAAAATACTCAGAAACAAAGAAAAAAAAACTAAAACATTTGTATCACCAGCAACTGCAAAATACTGTAAAATAACGAATATACTATTTTTATGTAATATTTTATTAATAAAATGTATAAAATGGCAATATATATTTTTTTTTTCATATATTACAATAGAGATGGAGCTTATTTTTGAGAAGGTATGTGAAAGTTTAGTGTAATCATTTGCAGGTCTTATACTTATGAATGCCTGGTTTGAGTGATCACTTAACAAACGTTTGGACTTACCAAAAGTATTGTCCAACCAACTGATCTAAAAAGTATTAAAAAATGATATGATTTGCAGGCGTTATCTAGTATGTTAGATAATTCTGATAAATGTCATCCACATCAATAAAATTAATTTACTAAAATCAGCAGTAAAACTCCCTCTAAATTCCCGAAAATCCGTTCTTAAGACCGTGGTTTCGCTCATACAAAAAAGCAATGTTTTTGTCAATAAACGAGCGACTGTTATAAAATGTTCAATTTCGTGTATCGCGATTTAAATTTAATTAATCTCTACTACTTTCACTGCCCTTTTCACTGTAAGTTTGGCAAATTATGTGGAAGGCCTTTAAAGGATATTGTCATTCATCCTCATGACCACTGTTTTAATACCAAAATTTTATTACCTTGAATAAATGAATAATTTTATAAATGTAATAACGTCAGATTAGATTCTAATTAGCATTACTATTTTATTTTCTATCTGGCGCCGCCCTTCATTCAAAATATAAATCCAAAAAATAAATCCCATCATCATGAATATAGCGCCGCTTATTACAGTGAAAGAATAGTTACTACGTTAGTAGGTAGATTCTACATTTGACAATTTCAACATCAAAGGTTAGCAACAGTACTTCCCTTTGACGGGAAAGGACGGCGCATAATATTAGTTCAGTTCTTACCCAGAGACGTTGGGCTCCCTGGATAATATTATGTGTTTTTTTACTGAAGAATGGTTTTAATTTACTAACCATTCTGCGCATTTTCTCAAAGACGAGAATTTCTCAAGTATCGGTCACTATATTATGGGGTGGCCCTGAGAATCTCCCATTTCTTAACCGAAGTGCTAACAAATTCAGTAAATAATCTGAAATTCCTTCTATTTTAGTCAGAATTCCAGACTGGTCTGGTAACATCCTTCAGACCATCCAACATTACTTCCCTTTCCGCATTCAGAAAGGGACAATGCCATAACACACGTTCGGCCGTTTGATTTAACGCGCTGCATGCGCAACTTGGATCATTAATAGGAGCACAAGAATGAAGTCGACCCCTCAATTATCCGTGACCTGAAGTTATTTAAACAGCATTGTGATTTAGACACCAGTGCATGTTTGGAACTCTCGTCCTCGTGTCTGGGTAAAAGTAATGGTTCCATCTACCCTTTGGAGAGGAGTCCCAGCGTCTCTGCCATTCGTCCATAGCAAACTCCGTAATAACTTCAGTGATTTCAGGGGTTCGTTAATACGACTAACTATATGTATGTATAACTACAAAAACCAACAGATGGAAGATTTTAAGAAATATGGATACTTAATGTAGGGAGAATAGTGAATGTTACATGGTTAATAATATGGTCACTCAAACCAACTGATGACGAAAATGAAAGAACCCTTATTGATATGAGTGAAAATTATTCGAATTCGACAATGCTTAAAAATGCTTTTTAATTTTTAAATTGCTTCTTGGACCATTATCAATATTTTGCATATGTTGAAATCCTTTTTCTTGTTAAAAAATTAATTCCTCAGGGATTTTTTCCAGACTAAACAGAGAACTAGGATAATTTGAAACGAATTAATAGTAACAAAGCTTTGGGTGAATCATTTTATCATTTTAGGCAAAATTGACAACTTCTACAATAGTATTATTAAATCGATTGAGTTTTTGTACTGACATTTCTTGGTGGAATCGCATTAGAACATTTTATTGTGTGGTTTTTTTACTTTATAAAAATCATATAATATTTTACGAAAAAATAAGGTATAAATATAAGATTTTAAAAATATGATGGAAAAAAAAAGATATTATATTTTAACATTTATTGAGTGCATAGACTTAACTTGTAGTGACACAAACAGAAACGACCAATGCCTAAGAATTTGCCCCGACTCTCTAGAAAATCCGCCTTAAGTTGGGGCACTTGTAATGCATTCATAATCCTACACGCAGTAGAATACCGTTTAGCTGTCGTGAAACATTACGGCACTCTCACTATTCCTCTTCCCTTTGTTTTCGTATGAAGTTATAATGTTTGTTAAACAAAATAATTTTAAAAAATAAAAAATTGCTACCGGTACATTGAATTTTAAAAAATATTTTTGTTTATTTTATTTGTTTTCATTGCTTATTTTGATGTACTAAATGGACTTAATAATATTACATATTTTAATATGTCGATGTCTCTCTGTGTCCAGGCGGATGAAGAACACAATTCTGTGTGTGAAATAGAAACAGAACCCTGGACGAGTGTTTTCGACTCGATAGCTGTTCTCAGGTAAAAATCATCACTAAGAAAATCGAGTGGAGATAAGTCCGCCTCGTCGTGAAGTGGTTGGCGCATTTGTCTACCATTCTTGAAATTCTGGGTTCGATTCCTGGCAGGGTGAATATTGATAAAACTATAATATTTTATTGTTTCTGGACTGGCACCTGAGGCATAAAACGAATCACCTTACCTTCATGTAACGGATGATCGAAATACGCTGCATTTGTTTTACCAATGCAATGCCCTATGCACCACTGAGTGCTGAAAGAGAAATTATGATGATATGTCGATGTCACTAAATCTTAGTATAGGTAGCCTGTATTCTTCGAAGAGAGCTGTTGTTTTATGTAATTAATGTGTGAGCTCCGAATGCAGATTATTATCAAAAATTAAAAACGTTTTTTTAACCAGTGACTGGGATTTGACATCATCGGACTGGTCTATATTTTATCGTAACTTCTATATTTGTCTGTGGGTGTTATTTTCAGTGTAATAGTAAAGGTAGGTACTGACTGAGTATGCCACAAATCACAATACATATCAACTTCACAGCTACCTGGGCGTGTGAATGTTTGTTGTGATACGGGTCACACAAAATAACAGTTATTTAATTTCTCTTTGCAACATTATATCTGATAAGTCATTAATTCAATCAATGGGTGCCATTTTTCGCTAATAACTTAAAATTGCATACTTTTAAATACCGTAAACTCCGTGATAGACACGGTACATTACTATGTCAAAGCACTTACATTCTATTTAAAATTACTCAATATGTGTTATGTATTCATACTTTTTGTACATCTTAGCTGTTTTTCACGTGTGAACTGAATTTTTAGTTAAATAAAAAAAAATACCTGATGACTTCTTCAAGTGACATTTATTGTAAAGATTTTTGTTACGTTTTCGTTTATAATCAAATAATTTACAATTTTTTTTATTTATATCCCTACAGAGATGAGGTAGAATTTTTTCAAATTCAAGGTTCAGGATTATGGATATTCGAGCGTTTACAGGGCTTATGATCTGTCATTGGCTGAGTTAAGTGGCTAAACTTGAATTTGAAAAAAATCTACCTCATCTCTGTAGGGATATAAATAAAAATATATACCTACTCCCGTCTTGGGAGACAATCCAGATTTGTGTGCAGGTACACGAACCAAAAAATGTTAATATACAAATTAATTAAAATTTTAATTGCCAGATATATTTTGATTACTTTTTGCAATTTAAATGTGGGCAAGGTGGTAATAAGTCCGCCATTCAACTGTGTATACCTTTGTCATTATTTTTGTATGTATGACATTGTATTTTATGATTAATAAATATTTATTATTATTATTATACTAATACTTCGTCATGATTGGAGAACAAGGACACATGTGCATTTCTTTAACTTCACATGAGAGCGGTTTGAAATATTTTTTGACACTTTCTGCCACAACTCACAACTTGATAAGCACTTAAGTATATCATTTGATACTAGAACAGGGGAACATTTTTTTATGGTGTGCGTTTAAATGGACCAAGAAGCGACTAGATAGCGGGGGTGTAGAGGTCTGTGGAAGGGATGCTTGTCCGAGACAATACTATTTTGATTCAGGCAGAGGGAAACTTATCAAACTCCGGCGCTGCCCAAGCACGGAGATCGTGCTTTTGCCGTAGCCGGTCCCTCTGCCTGGAACCAATTCCCTTCGAACTTACGAATCATCGACAGTCCCAGGGTATTCAGATCCCAGCTAAAATCTCACTTCTTTAGTTTTTCATTTCCTCAATTTTAAATACGAAAATATAATCTGTCACTTTAGCTTACTTAGAATGTAAGTTTACGTATACAATTGCAAAGCGCCCATGAGGTGATTTTTCACAAAAATAGCGCTATAGAAATCAGCCAATTATTATTATTATTACTGGGATTTTTTTCTATAGTTCACCATGAGGAATGTTCCTCTTAAGTTTCGTGATCTGACCCCGAAACACCATGTATACAATGTTTTTTTCAAGCCTGGAATATCAAGCCAATAACCCTTTCGAAATCAAATATAAAATAAAGTCAATGTAGCATGTTTCAAACACTTTGTAGATAATACTCCTAGAATGCAACATCTCAATATACTAAATGTCTCAAATATTATTATTAAATATATATTAGATATCAATGTATTTACGTAATTATTTTAATCGAAAATTTACATGAAAAAGGTTCAGATATAACTTTCGTTTGCTTTCCCGTATGGGTATAGTATTGTCGAATTTACATATGTAATGAACCATATGTTTCAAATAATTGGCGCTTAGAGCGTACGAGTAGGTTTATGATTGATCTAGCAAACGTTATTCTTTCCAGATAATGGAATCTGTGACCTTGACCCAGTTGGTTCTGCCATAGCTCCACTACCGGAGTAGAGTACCACATTACCACAACATCGGATGCCGCTACTAATGAACGATCTTCGATAAACTGAAAACGTTTAACACAAGTCAACTTTTCCGTTGGTAACATCGCTTCAAAATTCAGTAACATTTTCAGATTTATGGAAAAAACAAATTCGTTTCATAATGCAGACTTCTGCGCAAAGTGCTCTTCTATACACTACATGCTTACTATTATGTTCACTACCGAACATATCCTCGGAAAGACGACAAAATAGCCAGCTAAAGATTATTGATACCGCTAGCATCAGGTCTAGAACTACCAAAGTTCCGGATCATACCGAGACATCAGAGGCACCTGACGAAATCCGAAATCATTCTCTTGAACAGGCGAACTTCCATAAATCTGGAATACCCACTAACTCGCATGGGCTACAATACTACCATACATCCGATCAGTCAAACAAAGAAATTAAAGTCAGTCCAAATTTGAACAGAAAAGCTGCCCATAAAATAAACGTCGACTATCAAAGCAACCTTAAACATCACAGAGCTCCACCAAAAACAGAACCTGTAAAAGAAAAATTTACAGAAAATATTAGTGTAAACGAAGATGAAGACGAATACAAACCATCTAAACATATGGAAAATAAGCAAAATCATATAAAGTCTGTACTTCTTAAGCTATTGAACAAAAGCGAAAATAATCAAAAGTTTGCCGAAATTCTTCCTATTCTTAAAGTGATGTCACCTCCACAAAGATTAGCCATGGCTTCTCTCGTAACCAAGCAGATATCTGCTGATGGAAAAAACCCTGGAATGAACCTGGCGCAGGTGCGTAAAACGGATCTTCAAATTTCATTACCTCTATATTTATCTGAAGCGTCGATCATCGAGTCGATCGTCCACCATTTTATCTCCACCGAGTCTTTATTTCTTATGTATTTTACATTCGACTGAGTATTTTCAATTTCAGGTTAAATCCATGTTCGGTAACAATTCGAATATCACGGCTGACCTGATGCTCCCGATAATGCTGGATATTGCGAACTTGTTTCGCGCGATCAAAGACTTTCAAAGGAAACAAGAGCGGGGCCCTGAAGCCCAATTCTTGCGATCATTTTCTGGTTCCGGAGGCGCGCAGACAGGCCGAGCAGGAATAACGGATATCATTTCTGATTCAATCATAAATCTTGCCCACCTAACACAAATGCGCAAGAAAAACACAACTATGGAATCACGCAAATTCGATAAAAGTGATACTTTGAATTTAACCAATTTAGCAAAGAACAGCACCAATAAAGATATGGAAGACAAAAAACTAAATATTTCAACGACGAAGAATGATAAAATTGAAGAACCATCGGGAAAAAATTCAACCATTGTGGCTTCAAATTCGACAGCCGAAGATTTACCCGTTGCCGAAAAGTTGCGAAGAAATGGTATCTACTTATTTTTTTCTTATTAACAAAATGTAATATCAATATAGTTTTTAATTCATGCTTCTACTACCACTTTCATTATATTTTCAATGACTTTTTACTTAAGTTTAAAATAATCTGGTATGAATATAGCAATTCAAGCAACATTGCATGATTTTCAAATACGTGAATATCAAATTTATTTACTTTCGTTTTCTCAGTGATTAATATCAATGATTTAAGTTTCAATTCCATTGAACGCTATCCAACTGTTATTGAACCAGCTAATTTCTCATTTGAAAAAGTTTTTTTTCTTAAGACATAAATCAGTATCATCGTATCTTTGTAGGTAGCTAGTAGCTCCCCATTATTAATCAAGAAAGGGGAAAAGCATTAGCAAGGATTTTTACAATACTGTTATGACTTTTGACCACCATTTAGATGGGCTTTGAGCCTCGGCCAAACTTTGTTTTTTCCAGAGATACAGAAAACTTACTTTGGAAAGTGGAAAAGATGCTTTGATAGATTCGCAATGAGGAAGTGTAAAAGTTTTTCTTTTTTTTTAAATTTATTAATAGACTATCAACTTAAGTAAAAAAAAAAAGAATATCAACGCAATGATTTTTAAAAGTTTTGTAATTTTGAAATTACTCTGCACGTGAAGTCACAAGTTCTCGTCAGAGTTCTGCTGATTGGTGAGTTGGCTTTCTAGAAACCCGAAATCCATCAAAACACTATATAATTGCCGTATCCGAGTTTACTTGTGGTGTACTTCAAAGTACATAATTTATTTTTTCGAGAAACTTCCCCCTACAATAAAATTTTCTAATTTTTACCGCGTGTAAGAAATCATTTTTTATAACTAACTTCCCGTAGCACTGAACTTCCTAATTTCAGTGCTGGAAAGGGGTTTTTTACAAAATGTAAAAACAAAGGAAGTTAGTAAATCATTTTTTTTAAAGGAATAACCCGCTAAGCCTCTATTTTGAGGCTTCTCAGCAGGTGGGATAAAGGAGATATGGAAAGAGGTAATGGAAAATACACCACAACGCCCAGACCAATAGAGGAAAAAATCTTTCTTGGATTTTTTTCTTGCAACTGGCGGGAATCGAATTTTCACAGATAACCAACTTCTAACCAACTGTGCCACGGCGCCTGTAGTAATTTATATTAAACCTTTAGTAATTTATTTGTTTTTTTTTTCAAATATTTCCCATATACATATTATGAAGCTCATGAAATTTACTAACTTATCATGTAAAAACTAACAAAAAAACATTTATATTATTTACATGAAATAGTTTTTTCTGGAGGCGCCCAGGGGGGAAACAAAATTTTTGAATTTTGATAAAAGAGGGAATTTGATACTTCAATAACAACTATTTCCTAAAATTTCAGCATGAAATTCATTTTTTTATTATTTAATTTAGTTACTTATAACTTAATTAAATAATAAAAAATATCCCAGAAATGGTAGAATTCAGATAAATCATAATAATTGAATTACTTTTTTGATGAAAAAACAAGGAAATGCCGGAAAACATTTCCATTTTTACGTTAATTTTTAAGAAAGAAATACATCTTTTATCATTTATCTACTACACCCGCTGCGTCTAGGCAGAATAAAGCCGTTTCCACGGCATAGAAAAAATCTACCCGGCCCGATAAAATAACATAGGGTGGATCGACTTTCATCGTATAATTATTTTGGTCGTTTTTTTTACTAACCGACTAATCTCAACTTGATTTCCTTTAGCAAAATGTTCGCCTGCGAGTAGAAACTAAAGAAATAAAACAATAAAAGTAAATAATAAAAAGATATCCACCCACCCTAATTTTACCGGGCCGGGAGGATTGGCCAAGATAAGTTACGCATAAATGTGTCAAGCCACAAAATCGAAGAAATAAAAAAATTGGTGAATGAATCATAATCCAAAAGTGATATTATTTCTAAAAATAGTTGTATGAATTTAAACTTACGAATTCTCTGTAATACCTCGATTTGTTAAGCAAAAACCATGCAACTGAATCTAGTTTTATCAAAAACAATGTAACACCGCTTTAAGATGCTTAACGTACTGTTGTGAACTAAGATCAATGTGTAGTTAACATGATCTAATTTTTTTTTCTTAAAATTTCCTGTCACGATAAAATATATTTTCTTGATAATTCTATATTTAAACAAATGGATAAAAATTATAGATTTACATCTTTTTTTCTTTTTTTTAGACGTAACATTGTTAAAAACATTTTTGCGTTTTTGTAATTACAACGGTAATAGTAATATATTTTTTTACTTAATAGTAATATTGTGTAAAAATGTGTTATCTCACCTTTTAGTTAAATTTTTCATGTTAAAAATTAATAAAAAATATTAAAATGTTATCACCTTTTTTGTTCTATTAAGTACTATTCATATATAAAGCTTAATAGTCAAGCTTAATTCTCAACCGTATTTTTTTTCAATGCACCTCATGTTAAACCTCATGTCAATTATCTCAGTTTGAGGTTGGCGTGGCTTTAACATATTTTTACATATCATCCACGTGCGAAATGGGCCTTAAGAAAAATGATTAGTTTGTGAAATAAAACCAGAATTCTAGACTAGTAATTGCGAGAAATGATAGAAGAGACAAGTAATGTTTTGATAATCTATAAATATCAGGAGATAAATCTACTTTTACAATACAATATTCTTTTTATTTCAGGTCCCCCGCCTTGGGCTCGCTACGGGCCAGCTTCGGCACAGCGCCGGCGCCCTATTGCGGGGGCCCACCGACGTCACGAGGAGCAGCCTCGACCAGCCCTGAACCCAGTCTCATGTAATTTCTTTACAGAGACGCTGTGTTTGGACACTTCTGACTACCCCATGTATGTATATTCATAATTTATTTTCAGGGAAAAGACAAAAAAAAAGGTTGGCCAAAAAGATTTACGATGCCTAAAATCAAATGCCTAATCCTTATTATTGTGTATGTAAATTAATTTTAGTATATTTTATTACATCTTATATGTTTTTATTTTCTTTTCTTAAAAAAAATAAAATAGTTTCGTATGTTTAACTCAATTTTATTTCTTTAACTCAATCTTCATTCTTATCTTTCACTAAACTTAATCTTTATTATTACTTAAATTGATTTTACACACTTATTTTATATAATTTATGAAAGATGGTGGAGTTATATAATTGAGAATATATATAAAGAACGTTAGTAATGCTTACTTTAAAAATGTATGTATTCTTGTTGAACTTCCAAATAAATAATAATAAAAATTTTAAAATGCGTATGTTGATGGATGCAGAAGTTGGAGAAGACCAAGAAAGACATTGCATGACCAAATCCAACAAATACTTGAAGATAAACATGTCAAAAGTCGGAATAATCGGTGCGCGTCCATTAGAAGACAGTAAAATAAATATATGTATGAATGTAGAGGAAGCTCATTACCTTTCAGGCTTTGTATACTGATAACAGAAGGATTGTTGTGGACTGTATAGAAATGTTTACTCACTTTTAAATTCTTCCTTCTATGTTTCTTTTATGAAGCACTTCACGATTCACAGTTGAACAGATGCCAGTATTGCGTAAATTTTGATGAGATATATGTTTTAGGCAATTTTTATAACACTAGTTTCACTTTGCCAGAAGTATGCAGATGCAGGTTTCTGATAAAGACTTTTCAGAGTAACACTTTACAAAATGTGACTTGTTTACGGGACGGTAGGACCACAAGAATTTGAATTAGGAACGACGTAGGTAGGATCGGAATATTTACAGACTTATATGAGTTGCAAGTAAAAAAAAAATTTATTACTTAACAGTATCCAAAGACAACGTAATATTTCTTATCCTTTCTGCCTAAAAACGGAGTGATGGATAGGTTGTTTTACTATTTTGTTTGCATTAAATATATTTTGGATACGTTTTTAAGTGCAATGACAAATTATCAAATCATATTTTTTGTATGTCAAAGGAACAAAAAAAACCCATAGGCATGGCCTGTGCGTGGGTACCTATATATACAGGTGTTCATTAAACCCTGTCACATCCGAACTTGCAGTTACCGTATTTTTGTAGTTATCTGTTATTGGTTTCATTTTATATTTTTTCGATTGTACTATGTATCGATTGTGCTTTATTACTGTTGATATCCCAAATAAACTAAATCAATTTCAAAATATAGCAAATTCCCTATCCGTATCCAATGGGGCGAAGGACACTGAATTTAGATACCAAAGGAGGCGTATCTCAGTCATTTGTCACTTGAAGGTACGGTAATCAGTCTTACGCTTCGGGTTACAGTCCAGAAACAATGAAAACTGTGGGCATTAAACGAAATAACTCTCAGCATTCCACGTCACATCTTACTTCGATTTTCACAAAAAAACTGATTAAAGATTTACCACCAAATGTAAAAATGCGCCGACGCTGCACGTTTTCTTTAAGAAAGCTATAAAATTTTGCTACTTTCCTCAGACCTTTAACCATTTTTAGTCATTCCTCCTTCAGACCGTTTACCCCTTAACTCTTTTTAATCGTTTATTAAACTTACTGCTCTCACTACAACCCCATCTTCATGCAATCGTTTTCCAAACTTCCACTCCTTATCATTATCATTCTAACTTACCTATCCGCACTAAGTGAGGCATAAGCCACTGCATTGGCAATCCAATTGCAGTGTATTTTGTTTTACTTCATGGAAGGTAGGTGATCAGTCTTGCGCTTAAGGTGTCACGCCAGGGACAATGTCCACCATTTACTAGCAGCTGTTTTAGAGTCCCGGGGTCTGCTGCGCATGGAGAAAAATAAACAGAATTATTTTTAAGGAATTCAAACTCTATGCAGATTTATCGGGAGTAAGGGGGATGTATGGACTGAAGTTAACTCGTCTTTTCAACCCTTCGGATACCTTCAGTGCATCTGTTCAGTAATAAAATACATACAAAATTTACATACAACTGATTAAATAAAACAAGTGTACACAAATAACCACTGATGAAATAATGAAAATGAAAAAGTGCAGTGTAGAATTACTCTTAATACTAATATTTCACATCCTCCTGCCAAGATTCGAAACCAGCACCGCAAACATGGTAGGCGACTGCACCAATATTTACACGAGAGTAGCTATCCATATGTAGGAATTAGGTTGTTGAGGGTTGGAGTTTCTACCCCAGTTAGAGATTGAAAGAGAAGACACGAGGTTGCTGTTTAATGCGTATTTATTACATGGCGAATAAGATACAGCTCTTGGTTGTGTAGCACGAGCGTAGCGGCGATAATAGGTTGAAGTAATTGCACTCGAACTACATGCTGTAATTGAGTGACTTCGTCGAGCTGGACTGAAGTGAACTGAACTTGCCGGGCTGACTGACTTTGATTGCGTTCTGTGGTATTTTTAAAGGTGACGATCCCTTGTAGTTCATTTCTTCATAGTAGGGACAATGTGAATGTACTGCAGAACGATGATCCCGATTTGATGTTCTATATATATTTTATATTTTTTTATATGGGAGTTGCTTTATTATTTATCTTGCTTATAATATACAAGGTTTATATATAAAAAGGTGGATTTTTCTGCAATTAAATTTCTTTAAATTTATCTAAACTGTTAGGATCAGGAGGGATATACTTATGTGAACCAATCGGGAACTTCTCAGCATTTGCTCATGTGGGGAGGAAACCACTTAAAACTCTTCAGGAGAAGCCGGCCTGTTGGCAGTAGTCAACAGGCATTCCGTTCCACTAGAGGAGTGTTCGGCATTTTCTTCCCTACTTTGGTTTATTTTACCGATTGCCTGCACTATATTGACCATGTATGATACTACCTCTCGTGTGAGTTCTTTATTACCTATCACAATGTGCTATATTGTTTGAGTTGCATTATAATGTTGTATTGGATTGCATAGAAAATTATGACATTGCTTTCTTCGGTCATCGCATTATTTCAGGTGAAACGTTTTAGCACGTGTGTGTCATCGATTATGGACTATAAACCCTACACATATAGTCAAAAACACTCATTCTTTATTGTGGTTCCATTTCACTTTCAGAACTGTATTCCTTATCTGCCCGAACACAGATACTGGTATTACATTGCAATATTTCAGTTTCTGAACTGGTACCTCGAGCGCCTCATTTTATCTTCATGTATCCGTTTATCGGATAAACTGCATTTGGCGTACCAATGCAGCGCCCTATGCACCATCAGGTGGGGAGGGGATATGGGATATGGGAATAACTATTATGATGGTAAAAAACTACACGTTCTTAGTTCCACATACTTTTTTTACCATATATTTGTTTTTTGTTCTAATATAAACAGTCAGATGTTCTATCACAGAACTAGGCTAGTGTTCTAGATCTTCTCGCGGGGTAAAGAAGAAAGAAATCAGGGAATTTTATTTTTTGCATGCGGCTACACTTTGCTTCATATAAGGCTACACTGATCATTAAACGTCAAATTAATGTCGAACCATGAAATGTCAATTGTAAAACTGTTTTAAAAACGGAAAAAAACGGGTGATGCTTAATGTCGCAATAATGTTCTAAAGGAAAGTCATCATATTTGGTTTTGCGTGTTCTGGTTGATTAGGTATTTAATCGTCAGTATGGCCACACATGATGCAAAGTGTAATCGCATGCAAGAAATACAAATTCCCTAATTTATTTCTTCTCTACCCCGCGAAAGCATCCAGAATGCTCCAACCATGAAATAAACGAACGTAATATCAGTATCGTGATAAATGACCTAACGTGTTATGTTTTCAGACACGCAATAATGACGAGTATTCGCAAAAACCCCAACGCCATGGGAGCCCTGCACTCTGACTTCCCGAGTATTTCGGCTGACAGCGCTATAGATGGAGTTTCAACCTTTCAAGAAAACAAATATACCCCTGAACATTATCTAAATAATATAAACAGGTAACATTATGATTTATTTAGACGCCTTCGGCCTTTGATAAAGTATAAAATAATATTTAAAAATAATTATAATAAAACAAAATACAAAACACCTGTACACAAGTGAAGAAAATATAGATAAATAAAATCAGCAGATAATAAAGAAATAACAAAGGAAAATTTAACAAGAAATTAATTAAAGAAAGCAAGTTAACAATAACTAAAGAGTTTAAATATAAAAATATATAAAGGTACCTACTTAACTGGCTGCAGAGGACGTTGATATTAATAAGTATTTCCAAACACATTGGGTATAATTTTTTGTTTTTTGTAAATTATTTGTAAATGGGAAAATTAGTTGTAGATTCTGAGTTCCTCTGTGAATTGGAGTGTATTGGATGCAAATTTTGATTTATATGTGGAGCTACCCACAAAGGCTATATAATTCATATAAGGCCGTAAAATAAGCTATCTTCCTCTTTCTTGCTTATGCTTTGCCTGCCTAGCTCCTGAAACAATAGTCGTGTTCATCGGTCCCCATTTTCGCGGGTCCCTGCAGTGCTAGAGCCCTCTTGATTTAAATTTTTAGCATCCGAAAATAAATCTCTACAGAGAAGCAACGTCTTTCACAGTCCACAGACAAAGTAATATGAATATAAACCTTTACAATTTGGCGGCCTCAGTAGTGTAGTGGTTAAGAGGCTTGACTGCACGCACGGAAGATTTCGGGTTCGATTCCCGATTAGAAAAAAAATGTGCTATAATTCACATAATTTGCCAACTCACCGTGAAAGGGGCAGTTAAAGTAGTGACAGCCCGCTCATTGCTCATTTTATTTACAACGTGTAGTTTTAAACACAGTTAGTGTATTTCAGGAGAGAGGACGGGCTCATAAGGCCAGCGGAGGCCTCGGGCTTCATGTGTCCCAGTCTAGTGAAATATGCGCGCCCACAGAAAGCGCGCGCCACATCTGGTCAGTGGAAATATATCGTCAACACGGAAGAACACACGCAGACTCTGCGATTAGAGAAGTGCTTGTAAGTTATGGCAATCATCTTAGAAGACTTCCCTAAAAATAACCTAAATAAATATTATATTGGTGGTAATCCTTTTTCTGTTATTACAGGAAATCAAAAGAAGCGTGTACCTACTTGACAGACAATTTTAGATCAAAATGTGTTCAAATTTATAACTATCATAGACTTTTGACTTGGGACAATCAAAATGGATTGCATATGGATATTTTTAAGGTAAGAAAATAATGAAAAAAATACGATACCCAAAAATTTAAAAAAATTACGTTTGACTTAGATTGATAAATAGTCTGTTAACAAATAAAAACTACTTAACTTCGTAATTCATCCAAGTAACTTTTTTTTATTTCGATTATGCATATTTTCTCCGTTTTTAGGTACCAACATGCTGCTCGTGTCATATAGACGGATACACAGTGGCTTTCCCTCCAAATGTAAACAAACCAGCTGAAATTACTTCCGAACGTTTTCCTGGAGAAGATCTTTCGGATTCCGATAGAAATCCATTCGAATCCATTCAACACGCTGTTCGTCGTCCCCCGAATAAAGATATCCTTTCAGCATTAAGAAATCAAGAGTACCAAAATCCTGAACAACCGTTGCTCCGGCAAACTAATGGCCAGAAGAACAAACAATTTATTCGTGATCCCCAATTCCCCATTAACAAGCATTTCCCAATAATTAATGATAATTTCAACCAGGACGTATTTCAACAAGAAGAAAGTAATAATATAAGAAATATCAAAAAACCTTTGAGGGAAACAAACGCTATCGTTTTACCTACTTTCTTAGAACCTCCAATTAAGACACTAAATAATGGAATTATTGTCAAATCTCCAGATATCAATACTAAATACAAGACTTTTGGCAACAGTCATAACAAACGAGGGACAGCCGGTACACAATCCAATATTTTAAAAAGACCGATTAGAAAACCGATACGTAAGAAAAACCCTGAGCTAGATGATCAACTCGTCGGTGCTTCAAATATTCAAGAACATCCAACTATAATCAACGCAGAAACGTTTGATGATATAAACGAAGCACTAAACGATTATGAATCATCTTCAGAAACTACCATTCCATCTAAACCTCGAACAACTCCGTCAACAACAACTTCTGCAAAACAAAATACTTCTAAGGCTCCTAATATCCCGGAACGGCCTATTTCAGCAAAACCTGAACGAGGAACCGCTATTCTTAAAGATATATCGTTGAATAGGCGAGTGAACTATAATTATCATCCAATTATAGATTTTTTTGAAGAAGGACAGAAAGAATCAAATCAAGCAGAAGATCGATCTGATTCAGAACCCTTCGGTTACGTGGATTCAGAAGAATCGGATTGGAAACCGATGGCAGGACCAATGGGTATTCCATTAAAGCCGAGGTTTAATTAAATAAATTTGCTAGTGTTTAGGACATTCAATTATGTACCTTATTAATTATTATTTATTGACACACATTATTTATTAAAACGTTTTTTACCATGAACTGTAATCCCTATTATTATTTTATAATATCTACCTAACAAAATTGATATAATATGTAATATGTATGGAAAAAATAAAAGTCTGATAGGCCAAGATATTAAGATAATTTTATTTTATTACGGTTTTTAGATTTTTAGAACCACAGTAAAACTCAAATTACCCGGATTAATGCGTGCCAGATTTTATTGCTTTTGAAATTAATAGTACAGCAAATTGTAATCACAGTATACATACTAAAACATGTCCAGCAAAATTAATTGCTCAATTAAAAACATCTAGGTGCTAAATATTTTATTTCCTGATAACGATTTGGATATTTGGAAATCCGGATGACTGGAGTTATGATGAACGAAGTTATACTGTACATTGATGACTAATAATTTCAAAATTTAAATTTCTTTGGAATTGGTAAGTCATGCATAATTAATTATTATCGATTGTAAAAATTGATGAAGGCTGTAAAAATAATTACTTTTGTTTTGAATCGGGCTGTGGTCCCGTGGCCATTGTTGCAAAGTCGCGAATTAGAGGTGCGAGGTTCAAACCCCACTCTACCCCAACTTATACCCATTTTCTAATAGTGAGTTATTTACAACTCGTTGAAAATCGCCTCAAAAATCGAAATATTTGGGCAAATAATGAGAACGCAAATATTGCTTTTTCATTGTTAAAGAAAAATAATAATGTTTTTAGGTTTTTTCATATTACCTTTGTTTTTAAACATTGGTTCTCTGTTACTGTAGAATACACTGAGTTTTATTTAACATTTTAGTAAATGTTACCTACATGAACAAGAAACTATTTACCGTCTTCATTTACTTACAAAGGATGAATAAATATTTTAAGATATCCCACTTTTTCTATGGTAGACACAATAATATTATAATATCTGTTATTATTACTATCATGGATTTAAAAAACATAAAAAATATTAAGTAAATTAAATTAAGTTGTTATTATGATCACCATAACAACAACAATTTTTTTTTTCTGAAATAGCTCGATAATTTTAATCTATGTAATTATTTTTCTTAATCGGAGGCCCATTTAATGTCGCTTTACACGTTTAATGCAAAAAGTCTTTTTTTTATATAATTTCTTCCAGTATCTCCCAGTATTAGCTTTCATCTTTTTATTCGGGGCATATTGCTATTCTTCATAATTTAATACCGTTATGCTAAGGTGGTGCATAATGCAAAACAAAGAGTAGAAAAGTTAGAAAGTCGGTACAAGTTTTCTTTTTACTAATTTGTCATTATGTACCAAGCGTTTGATGTCGAGCGAGTCTACACATAATCTGATATAGTAGGTTTTCAAAATCCTGCAAAAAGCACATTCTAATCTCACACGTAAAGGGATTACTTGAATATAGTGATATTCTAATGTACTTTGGTTTTTGTAAAATGAACATTCAAATAATAAATTAATATTGAACTCCCAACTATGTTATTATCTCTCTCAAGATATTATTTATTATTTTCTAACAAAATTTAATGACTCCGAGAATGTATTTACAAATTCCCGGAAATATAATTAATTTTTACATTGCGAAAATGTATCCTAAAAACACACAGCGCCATTTTCATTATATAGTATGACCCTTCAAGGGCGCGTTACAATTACATGAATATTGATTTTTATCTGCATTATAGATAACGTATATAGCGCATCTGAGATCCTAATTAACCAAGGTCCGAAGAGCCGATCAATGAGGAAGTTCGGTGGTTTTTTTATTATTTCTTTTTTTTTGTTAATAGATTTGTTCATAAAAAATATTTGTTAATAGTGAACGAAGCCAAAATGTTTTTTTTTTATGTATCGTATTGTCAGCGATATGATTCTTTGAAGTTTGTATTTTTTAAAATATTATTTGTATTTTTGAAATTATTCCGCGTGTGACGACCCAAGTTCTCTTTCGCTTCTTCTCAGTCAGTTCTGCCGATTGGTCCGTTGGCTTACCATAAACCAGAAATCTTTCACAACTCTTTTATCATTGGTCGATTCATAAGAAATAGTGACGTTGTACAAAGCAGTTTTTTTTATTTTATTATCATACCGAATTTCCTGTAGGGCTGAACTTCTTCATTCTGTCAAGAGTACAGATATGTATCAAGGCTAGTAGGGCCGATTAAATAAGGCCTGAAGGTCCTAACTTACTAGCATGTAACAGTCGTCAACAGCTGACTGTTAATATTTTAAATTACAGATTCTTCACTATTCAATCACTACCGAACTTAATGCGCAGATAGTAAATTTATCTGTAAATTATGTGTGGATTTAGTAGCATTTTGTGGTCCGTAGGGTCGAATTTTCTAGCATGTGACAGACTGTAGCCGACCGTTGCCTGCTAGTATTATGAAATACTTTATATCAACCAACCTGGCAGCATTCGCCCTCACGTTTACCATAAACAAAAAAAATGTACAATCTGAATCTGTGATTTCAGTTTTATGCTTAAACGTCAAATTGCACAAGTTGCGTCGAATTGCGTAAAACGTCAAAACGCGAAACAATAATTATCTTGAGGACATAACAATAATATCGACTTTCAACTTTTAATATATTCAAATAATACCTATAATGTCGGTCAACTTACCAGAGTGCCCAGCAAGTTTAAAACAAATACAACATTATTTGAAAACAGCTAGCGAACATGACAATAGAGACCCAGTTGTGGCGTATTGGAGTCGTTTACACGCCCTGCAAGTCGGATTAAAATTAACAACTAAGAAAACCCCAGAAGAAACAAAGCTTCTCGTGGGTATGTCCTTATTTATTTTTATTATAATTAGTAATAATGAAAATGCTCCGTCAATATTTTGATTGTAACGCTATTTTTTTAGCATTGATGGACTGGCTTGAAGAGCAAAAGAAAATTCTACAAAATAATGAAGCAATTTCTAATGAAGTGGCTGCCCAGGCTCACTTAGAAAATTACGCACTGAAACTATTTATGTATGCTGACAAGCAAGATCGTGAAGGGAACTTCGGAAAGTAAGTTTATGAGTAAAAGTATTATTCAACTATTGAAATATGAATACGTCTACGTTTTTTATTAGGTCATTTATAACCAACATCACCATCGACCTATAGAGTAAAATATTCAATAAAGTAGCGACACGAAAATGTACTCATTGTTACCGAATTTATTTATACCTGGGCTGCATTCGGGAGAA
Source organism: Micrasema longulum (assembly GCF_059751315.1). NCBI lineage: Eukaryota > Metazoa > Arthropoda > Insecta > Trichoptera > Brachycentridae > Micrasema > Micrasema longulum. The sequence continues at coordinate 245,826 of NW_028277695.1, read as the reverse complement.
TTCATTTAGTACAAAAACTGTAAAGATACCCATTTTCGGTAAATAAAAAAGTTTGTTTTTAAATGTTTTGATACAACATTTATTTTTTATACAGGTGTCCCAGAAGTCGACGTCAAGCCGGAAACGGATGATAAAGCAAGTCATGCTAGCTGTGAGAAAAATGTGAAAAAAAATCTAAGTCTTGTGTTTTTTTAATTATAGGCATTTGAAAAAAAATTCGAGAAAATCGACATCCTGTGATGGTCTTTTAACTCCCGTTACTACAAATCTTTATTTTATTTTTAAAAAAAAATTATTATGTAATTTTGAATAATGTTTCTTTAAATTGTGGTCCAAAGTTTAAAGCTAACTGCTCCAGCTTGGAAGAAAATGTTACTTTTTGCCCAACCAAGTATTCAAAATCAACACTACTTCCAATTTTAACTGACTGTACTGAAAAAAAAATGTACTACGCTAATTTGGCAAGTAACTTCGAAAGTTGGCGCATTTAATAAGGATTCCAAAATGGTAAAGCACTTGCTTGATTATTTCTTAAATTAGATGTGGACAATTTTTTTTACAATGAAACCCAGTTTTGAGCATTTGTTTCCGAGAGACCAAGAGTCATTTTACGAAGTGTGAGCGAGACAGATAGTGACGCCACTTTTACTAATGTGTCAGAAGGAGAGAGTCATTTTACGAAATGTGAGCAAGACAGATAGTGGAGCCACTTTTACTAATGTGTGAGACGGATAGATACACGATTCGGCACTAAAAATTCGTACTGCAATTAAAATTTACCACGCTAATTTGGCAAGTAACTTTAAAAGTTGGCGCATTTTTCTTAAAGTTTAGGGTTGGTTTTCTTTTTTAGAAAAGTTTTAAATTAATCATCAATTATTGGATTCTAAGATTAATTAGATTTACAATAAATGTTCAAACTGCCTTCTTTCAGCCGCGATACAAGCCCGACATCTTCTTAAAAAAGATCGGGTTATTAGACAGGTGAATCTTCTGGTAGTAACACACTCAGCTGCTTCCATTATTTTTTGCTGTAGTTCAGCTCAATTTTGCATTGGCCACAATGAAAGTATTTTTTTTTTCACTATCGGAATAAAGTCAAGTGAACGGGCTGGCTACGCGATTGTACCAGCCCACCCTATCCATCTGCCCGGGTGTTCTTTATCAAGAAGTTCTCTAACTAAATTCTAAATGACACGTCTTCCAATAAATTTGGTAAATTATTTTGTAAAAAATCCAAATAAACTTCGCCATTCAAGACCTTTGGCAGCTCAAAAGGTCCAACGATTCTCCCATTTAAATTCCGGTCCACATTTTTATTTTGAAACGATACTGTGATTGATCTAGTTTCATAAAATGTGGACTTTGTATCTGCCACTCGTGTAAATTGTGTAAATTGTGTAGATTCGTGTAACCATCTTTTTTAAATGTTGAGTCAATAAAATTTTCTCTAAGAAACGCGGGTCTTCCCGATTTCTTTGTACCATCGTTTCACAAAACGTAACTCTTAGAGGATAATCCCGGGGTTGTAGAGATTGTACTCACACAATTGTGTATCTATCCGTCTCACACATTAGTAAAAGTGACGTCACTATCTGTCTCGCTCACAATTCGCAAAATGACTCTTAGTCTCTCAAAAACAAATGCTCAAAACTGGGTTTTATTATAAAAAAATTGTCCACACCTAATTTAAGAAATAATCAAGCAAGTGTTGTACCATTTTGGAATTCTTATTAAATGCGCCAACTTTCAAAGTTACTTGCCAAATTAGCATAGTACATTTTTTTTTCAGTACAGTCAGTTAAAATTGGGAGTAGTGTTGATTTTGAATACTTGGTTGGGCAAAAAGTAACATTTTCTTCCAAGCTGGAGCAGTTAGCTTTAAATTTTGGACCACAGTTTAAAGAAGCATTATTCAGAATTACATAATAAAAAAAAAATTGAAATAAAATAAAGATTTGTAGTAACGGGAGTTAAAAGACTATCACAGGGTGTCGATTTTCTCGATTTTTTTTCAAATGCCTATAATCAAAAAAATACAAGACTTAGATTTTTTTTTTACATTTTTCTCACAACTAGCATGACTTGTTCTATCATCTGTTTCCGGCTTGACGTCGACTTCTGGGACACCCTGTATATCCCAATGAAAAGTTACACTATTTTTTTTGCAATAATTATCTAAACATTTTTGGACAACCCGAACCGGTTCGGACACAAGCGGGCATTTTGATTTTGAATTTAAACTTCAAGCTCATATCACATCCGGCCGGCGGTCTAAGAACTACTAAACACGCATTGAGAATCATTGAGCATTTGGGCATCAGTTAAGTGTCATCATTTTTGACGACTCAAGGTGCATCTATGTGTATTAATAAATCGATGATTATCACACATAAAAAAATTGACAGGGTATATAATATACTTTAAAATATTGTTTGTTTGGTTCGGTCAATTGAATTAGATCCCCGTGTCATCATTTCTACTTAAAAATCATAGCAATTATTGGTGACAGTTTAAATTTTCAACAAATAAAAGGAAAAAATTGCAACATCTTATCTTTAAATTGATCTTGTGAGGTATTTGATTTATTTGCACATAATACCAAAATACATAATTGTGGATTATATTTACTTATAATTTATATGTTAAACAAAACTATTTGAAAAATATTATCATGACTTTTGTTTGCCTTTTGGTTCTTCAGATAAATGTTTAAATCGTTATCTAACTCATATTTCTTATGGAATGGATTAGAATATACAGTCGAACTCGGTTATAACGATCACGGAAATTGCGAGATCTCGGATGTCATGAGGAAACATTAGTTGACATTTTAGTTCATGGTTTTCTCCATACAATTATTCACTGTTATAAGGAGGTACTTCTTGGACATACCGAACAAAAATATTGACAAAAATTACACGAAAAATCTTCAATTGTTAAAAACATCATTCTCGAAATAAAAACCTAAGTGATAAAATCCAAACGGTCGGCTTACGTAAAGAATAAATACCGCCGGGCGTTGGGATCGGATTATGTTTATGATAGCTATGTAAGTGTCTAAGTACCTAATTGGATTTTTCGCCGACAATATTGATAAATGAACACACATGGTTTTTAAAAAAATCCAAGCTTTGTGAACTTAGTATGTGCCGGTTCGGCACATTGCTACAATTTACAGCTGCTTTTGTAGTTTATGAATGACATGCTTGTTTTGGGGGTTTTTACGGGGTTTTTTAGATTTTTTAATTTTCTATGTTTATTTCAATACACAATAAACATTACAAGTGGGTGATGTCAAATAAGTTCTAGACCAGATCAGTTAAAACTTAACCCCTGAATTACAAACATGTCTACTAACAAGAGGAAGTGTCTCTCAATTCGTGAAAAAGTGATAATTATTCGTGAAATTGTACGTGGCGCGAAAAATGTGGAATTGTGTACAAAGTTTTCTCTATCTTCATCCACAGTGTCAACATTGTGGAAAAATAAGGATATTTATTTGTCTGCATTTGAAAAGAATATCACGGTCACAAAAAAATTTAGAAAGTGCGATCGTACTATGTCGATGACGCATTGCTCCAATGGTTTTCTACCCGAAGAAACGAAAGATTTTCCATCAATGTACCATATTTACTTGTTTACTTAGTGACAATGTGCAATAGCGATTGTATAAAAAAAACATTTCTCTGGTAAAACGAGTAACGTTTATAATGAGCAAATTCAATCGGTCCCATCTTCCTCGTAATAACCAAGTTTGACTGTTTATTTTTTTGTTTAAAATTGTTTATCATATTCAATAGGTACTGCAATATCATTTTGCTAATAGTATCATTATTTCAGGAATGTAGTGAAAGCTTTCTACACAAGTGGTATGATATATGATGTTATGGCTACATTTGGGGAACTCACAGAGGAAGTTATCCAGAATCGTAAATATGCCAAATGGAAAGCCGCCTATATCCATAACTGTCTCAAGAATGGAGAAACACCAGTATCAGGTACAACCACAATTTTCAATATTTATGTCCTGGTAAATTCTACTAGAAATAAAAGACAAACCACCATGCTATTTCCGGGATATAAAACAACACACCACTATGTCTTTATATACACGCCACACTTTCTCTACATTCATGCATCTCCTCATGCTTACACACAGAGGCGGTTCCTTAGTATGTGCATAAGTGCAGTGCACCGCCAAGTAAAAATATGTGGAAATAAATGAGTAATTTTATTGATAGTAAAAATATGTTATAGGTACAAAGAAACAGGGATTCGTTGCAATATTATATTCGTAAACATCATAATATTCAATACTAGCGCCAAAAGATCTAGCGAGATCGACTCTAGCGGACGATTTTCTCATCTTGTCTACGCATGCGCAATCCTCCCTGTGCATGTTCTGTTTTGCACAATTCTTTACCCTGAATTTGTATGAAATATGTAATTTCTCCTAAGATCGTCATTTGAGCGAGATAGACAACGCTTTATACCGGTGAATCGTGCGTTAGATTGAGAAGATAATATATATACTCCCGGCATTGCCAACGCATGCGCAGATTTAAGTTTGTTTGCAATGTCACTTTGAACATGCGTAATGACATGATATTATTACGAATTTAGTTGATTTAGTATCCTATAACGTGCGTATAATGTTAGGCGAATTTAACGTTCCTGGTTCCGATGCGCGGGCTGTCATCTGTCATACTATTGCCTGTTTATCACGTCACACCTGTCATATTGTTATAATATTATTGAACATAATATATAAGTTGACAAAATATAAAGAAATGCACTGCCCATGTTTTCGGTCAGGAGCCGCCAGTGCTTACACACCAATTATTTATTAAAATCTGTTAATTTTTAAAATAATGGTTGCTGAGCAATAAATATATTTATACAAAACTAGCGGACCCGACAGAAGTTGTTAACACATTGTAGTCGGGCGCTTCGAACAATAGACTCTAGCCTATAGCGGGTGTTTTTCGCGATTAGCGCAAAAATATATCGCTTTCTTAAAATTGACACAATTTCTAAACCAAATAATATTTTCGATCGAAATTTTCAAAGAAATCATATTTGACATTTGATCATCAAAAATAAATAAATTTAGGTAAAAAGTGGTCAATAATTGGTTTTACTTTGCATAATCGGTCGGAACTATCTATGATTTCTTCATTGTTAGAAAAATGCCACGCTTTCCATATCTGCCGAAACCGGTCTCTGGACATCGTTTTAGCAAAATAAGGAGTTTCGGTTGTTGGTTCAGTAGACCAGTACTCGTCCCTTATATCCTTTCGAACTTGTCCCATCAAAATAATCAGCCCCAAAAACTTTTTCATTTCTTTCAAAGTAATATTTTTCCACTTTCCCGATTTTTTATATAATTTGTAATTATGTGAGTTTTGGTGGTAATATCTATTAGATTCGTTTATAAAATATTCAAACAAATCATCACCGATAAATAACTCTATCGCATCACTTACAGTTTGAGGACAATGGACATTTGAATTCAAACCGCGGCGGCCTAAAAACGATTCCAGAACTGGAGGATTATCAAACGATGACCACTCGTCCACATCCTCATCTGAGCTCGTCTCCGAATCAGAATCACTTTCAATAGTGCGACGGTGAAACGTTCTAGGTCTTGGTATTTGTTCATCATCACTCGGTTCTTTGTCTGACAACTCTTCAATGTCATCATTCCATGAACAATTAGATAAATTGTCGGCATACACTTCATCGTCACTATCATTGGCTTGTAAAGACATTTTTGTAGGGGTAACGTCCTATACAATGCTAATATATTCAAATAAGAAAATACCAAACAGTAAACAAAACAGTGCGAGCGGTATGAAAAATAGTCCAATACGTGAAATGACTTAAACTAAACTGGAGTTTGAGATCGCATAAAACTCTAGATTTCTGGCGACGCCTTTACAAGTGGCACACTAGCCAATCCGGACAAGGCATCTCAAATAACGTCGACAGACTGTCGCCTAGCACCCCAGGTAGCAAATCACCCTTCAAGGCGTTTTATTTCACGCTGATAACAAACCCGTTTAATGCCGTTTCCCGCCAACAACCGACAGTCGACAAAAACGGCATTTGCCGTGTCCCGCGGTTGACCGACAGTCCGCGAAAAACGGCAAATGCCGTGTCCCGACGACAATGTGTTAATAATGAAGATGGTATCATTTTTTACGTTCACCGTTTATCTTTATTTACTCACGTCTTTCAGTGTTGTTTTATTTCCGAATACGGAATGGATTATGCTTATAAATGCTTGAGCAATCTAAATCGGAGAGTTCGTTCGACGATGACTTTTTTTATTTAATCGTCAAAAAAACCAAAACATTTTGAAAACGATTTGACAGTATTTTTCTACCAAACCTCGGCTGTTCAATTTCGTGGCAGTCAAATTTATTTTTCAACAATGTTTGAGTATGTCCAAATGCTTGTAGACTGGCTGTATTTCCTCCCTAGGGAGTTATTAATATTAAAATTTATTTCAACAGAGAGGGAAAACATTTTTGAGAACGAAATATGAAAGTCTAGGCATTTACAGGGCTTATGACCTGTCATCGGCTGGTATAAATACTTTTCCCTCTCTGTTGAAATAAATTAAAATTTGTTTTGTTTGTTTTAAATTTGTTTTCAAAGTTCATTAATTAAATAACTCTTATTAAATCACCCTTTACTTATCTACTCTGCTGTGACAATCAATGTTTCTGCGAGTACAATAAAATTATAGAGAAATTACAAATAGGTTTTTTTTATTTTTTATTATCTAACATCATAGAATTAAGAATATTCCAGAAACCGCATACGCACATCAAACAGAAGGCGACTCGACTACTCATAAATGAGTAGGTTTACGTTTTGACCCATTAGTTTCTTTGTAGACGTCGCTCAGTACGCAACTCCTGATTTGAATTCAACTATGCCGTGTTGTGTCCTTTTAAAGTGAAGAAATACTGCTAGGATCTTAAAGAAACAGGATGCAATCACATTTCATGTGTAATTAGCTAATGAATGTGTATATAACAAATGCATTACTTAAAAATAAAATTATTTTTCCATCTGTCAGATTGTCGAAAAAACAAAATGGAAATTTCGTTAGTGTTGCCAGAGTAGTAAATTTTTTTTTCAAGTATGCGCGCGGCGAAATTGTGTCTAAGTGGGGGAATTATTGGACACAGTCCGATGTATTCAAATATGATTCTATGCTCCTTCTGGACTATTCTTAATTCTATGTCTAACATTTACTAACACCTTCCTATTCCTATTCCTATATTGAAATAGAGCAATCTCTTAATCTGTCTTCATTAGAGAGACGTAGAATTGAGATGGACCTTATATGCATTTTCAAAATACTTAATGCTTTAAGTGATGTCCCATCTCTGTTGCAATCATTTTCTTTTCATGTTCCCAACCGTGTCACCAGAAGTCAAAATCTGCTATTTATAAAATCTTCTAAGAGCAACTTTGGGTTTTATGCCCCAATGTCCAGAATGTGTAGATTAGTCAATTCATCACACGACTTGGAATTTTTTGGGATAGATCTTCCGGCTTTTCGTAGATCTCTTTGCGACTAAACAGTGTGGGATAAGGTTGGATTGGCATGGTTTAGCTCAAAGTTTTAGGTCTTTCGTTTTTTTTAATATATTGTATACAATTATTGTTTTGCCCTTGTTTGTCTTTGCTAAATAGTTTTATGTTCTTTTTGTTCAGTTTCTTGCATTTATGTTTCTTCATGTAACTGTTGTAATTGGCTTAGGCCGTATATATATAATAAATAAATAAACACAAATGTTTTTTGATTATATTTTTCGCGATCTGACATTACGCGGCAACTTCGCGCATGCGTGCGGTGAAAGTGGGGCAAAGTAGGGGGTTTATTGGACACAGTCTGATGTATTCAAATATGATTATGCCTACATTATAATATTTCAGAAATTGTTAGATTACCGTATTTTTGTCGTCTTTTAATTTTTCTTATCATTTTTGTTTTCAAATAAGATATTCAAATATTTTTATTGTTTTTCGGTTTTTATTATATGAAATTGTCAAACTTTTAAATTATTATTTTAAAATTCTGTTGACCGATGTTATTATTTGATTGCATTTAAATATGCCATGTTGCCACGTGGTTTTATTTGTTCACCTTATTGTTTGCAAGGTCACATTCCACAGTGTAACAATGTGTAAAAAATAAATAAAACATAATATTCCATTTTTGAGATTTGGAATAAAAAAACAGTGGTTATATTTCATTCAAATAAAAACGCGGGTGAAACAACGCATTGATAGTAGAATGATAGTAAAACCAAATTCGTTAATAAATTAAACTATAGTAAAACTCAACTTGTTTTAGAAGTACTTGTTTATGGTTGAATTCCAGAACACAAAATAAATACTTTTTCAAATATGGCATTCTTTTTGCAAACATCAAACTCGGGTAGGAATACGATTTTTTTAAATCTATTGAATTTAATATTATTTTATTGTTACCAAAAATCCAATAAAAATAAATAAATGGGTAGAAGTTTTAATGAATTTAATGAAAGAATCTGATTGAGATCCACAAAAAACAAATGCTGTTTGTAAACATTCAAAAACAAACTTTTTTATACACAAAAAACAACATCATTCCATTTTTTTGTAAATGCATTCTCCTCGAATGCAACCCTGGTATATCGATCAATAAAACATTTATGCTCTTGACTTCTTTTTAACATATTGGATTGATGATTTTAATATCTACAAACACGCACAGCGTGAAGATCTATATTTCTCTGAAAACCGCACATAAATCGGTTAAGCCGTTTAGGAGGAGTTCAGTGACATCTCACTTACAGAGGAATCATATATATAAAGATGGGATATTTTTTATCCTTATTGAAATAACATATTGTTATAGCAAATGAACTCATTCCGCCAGCATGTTTTAAACATGGGTCTAGAAATTTAGAAATAATTTTATGTCTTTCAATTTATTTATTATTTTAATAACATTATACAGAACAATTTTTTACTAGTTCTTAATTCTTTGGATGAAAAATGATATTTTCCCATTTCATATTTTGTTTTATTTAATGATAAGAAGTATATTGTATTTCAAATGTGTTATTTTAACTAAAATATTTGATATGTAACTATTTATTGTGCGCAATAACCCGGATAGTTGGTATTATATGGAAGAGAACTAGAAATAAACTTGAATCTTTTGACTATTACTTGCTAATAACCTATTTTGAATTTAATATTGCAGGTCCTATGCCTTCTGATGACGAGGATAACCTTGAAAACCCAACAAATTATGAGTCTAGTGATATCACTCCTGCGCAACCTAGTAACAACACACCTAACGAACCTAGTCAACCAAATATTCCACCACAAAATATGGGTTTTAACCTTCCACCGCCCCAACCCACTTCTAATTTCTTACCATCCGTGCCACAGTCTCCTGAGACAAACCCAGGAGGTTTCCAACCATTTGTTCCTACTTCAATTCCTTCAGTAAACCCGGTGCCTATCTTTAGTTCTGCTGTACATTTGACTCCGGAGCAAATGACAAAAGCTCAAAAGTATTGCAAATGGGCTGGGAGTGCCTTAAACTATGACGATGTTAAAACAGCCATTTCTAATTTAACAAATGCCCTACAACTTTTACAAACTGGAAAAGATCCTGCACCTTAATATTAAAATGTGTACTGCTCTTTACAATTAGGTTTCAGTCTTTACTCAGTTTTCAGCTTATGTTAAAATAAACAAAATAAGCACTCGCATCGCTTGAAAAATTAATATTTATAATAAATAATATTTTTGGAATATATATTTAGGTTATAGTTTTCATGTTTATAATAAAGATGGAATTACATAATTCTTAACACAAAGAAATAAGTTTTTGAGATAGCTATGTAGAAGTCGAATTATGAATGTTATACACTGTATTAAGTGATCACTTATATCAGTCCATGATATATCATAAGTCCTGTAATATTTTCTTCTCAAAATCTTAATTATTTCTGTTGAGATGTAATTCTACTCTGACAAAAATACTTTAGTAGAAGGTATTTCTGTAAAAAATTGGACATCACAATTATTACGAGCCTTCTACAACGAACATATTTATGGTGCGGTGGACCTGGCTAGGTCTCGTGCTGTCGATGCTTCAGGAAAGCCTTAAAATCCAAGTTGCCTCTTCACACCTGCGGGCTCCCGCCGTCCTGAAAGGCTATACTTTGCGGGACTTACGGACGCGGGATTGATGTAAAAGGAGGCGAGAGTACTGGCCGGCAATAGGGACTCCTGGAGGCACCCGGTGATGTCCACATGCTCCACTTAGGAGCAGATGTAGAAAAAGAAGAAGAAAGAAAGAAATATTACATAGCTTCACAACTGTAAGCTTATAGAATGCACGACAAAGCCTATATTTTTCATATTTGTCCCGATAAGTTCTTTGAGAGACCAATATACAATATAGATTATATTATATAGAGTACATAATGGAAATTAATCGGGAAGAAGGTTATTTATATTTTAAATTTCTGAATAAAAAAAGTATTGCAATACAAAAGAAGCATATTATTTCTTTTACATTTGCAGTTTCCCAATGATTTTAGTAAAAGTGTAAGAAATAGTAGAATTGAGGGATTTAAAAACTCTGTATTTAAAAACAAAGTAGGTAATTTACGATAAGTTTAAAAAAACTTCATTGACACGGGAATAATTTGCAACATATTATGTTAAAATATTGTGTAATAGTATGTAAAAATTTATCCATACATTATTACAATGAATATATTACAAAAATAAATCATTTCTTTAATTAAGTAGGTTTTGCAACTCACCTGAATATTTATTCAAATATTTTAACTCGATGGTGACTCACAGTAGTCTTATTTTGTAGATTTTTGAAACATTAAAAATTATTTTTTTTCAATATTCATCTAGAGCGGCTATAACTTGTATCTTTATATTATCATTGGATCAAAAACTGTACAGTAAATTAATTGAAAAGCACGTACTGTTTTTAATAAAACACGATTTTATAACAATATTTTATTTATAAATTTTATTTTACTTATTCCAACACAGTTTCTATTTATATGTAATACCTCTATACATCCAATATATAATTGTTACATGCACAAATGGGTCTACAAGGTTTTATATATTTTAAATAATTTTATTTTGCACCTCTTGCATATTGCAAAACACCAATCGCAGCATATCAAGTATTATATGAAGATAAGACGATTGATCAGTCTTGGGCTTCAAGGCCTCGATCACAGAGACAATAAGGGCTTTATTGATATTTTATATTATCCACATAAATTTTCCACACTACTTCAGTTACATGCTTACTAACATGCAATAGATGTAACTTAAAATTTTATACCTACAAACAATGATATACTGATTAAATAGACACATTACTTCCGCGGAATAGATGGCATTTCAATTCAAGTCTACATTCTTTAGTGGACTTTTGTCATGATCAGACGTGACGCTACGAAGAAGAATGACACCACGTGTGATTGTAAAATGCTTTAATTAATCTATGACTGTAATAAAACAGTACAGATATATTGTTTAATTAATAAATGCAATCCAATTTATTGAATATTCAGATAATTAGTCATATTTTTTAAATACATTTTTCTCAATTTTAATTACATTAATAATACACTGACAGTTAGTGTTATTGCTATGATAACGAGTTATATAGAAATATAAACTGAGGAAATATCTATACTTTTCAAAATCACTCGCAAACGAGTGGAGGCATATATAAATAAATAATAATATCTATACTTTTCTCTCACATTAATGTTTTTGCCATCCCCTTTTTCAAATTGTTGAGGGCAACACAATATTTGTTATATTTATGATGTAGCTAATATAGGAATAACGTGTCTATTTACTACAATTTTTATATGAAAATTGAGTATTATTTTAATAAATCTCTTACCATCTCTTTGTTACATAATATTTAGGCTCAAATAATTTTCGCGAGTAAATATGTAAAATATAAAAAAAAACATAGTTTAAATATTTTATTTGGACACACTCAGGAATCGAAACCAAGTCCCAAAAACATGGCAGCTGAATATGCTTACTTTCTCACCAATAGATGAACAAATAATTTCAGTCATACATATAATAGATAGATAGAACACAAAAAACATTTGAATAATGATATGTTTAAAAAGCAGGTGTCACATGTCGAGTTACTATCAATATAAACAAAGAGAATTCAATTTCAACTAGCAAAATTGTTTTTTTTTTTTTAATGCTTTTAATTAAATGATTTTTAGGTTTAAGACATGAGGACATTTTTTTATCAATGTATAGATTAATTATATGCTAATCTTGTGTGGGTGAAGCCAAATACACACCAATAATAAACTGAACCCCTAAATTTAAATTAAGATATTCATTCATTTAAATGGTACATACATACACAGTTTGCGAAACATCCTGGCAAGTTAGTGTTGGAACCTTTTAATGCATTTTTATTTTTACAAAAACAAAACATTTTATATTATGAACACTGAATTATAATTAAATGGAAATGATGCTTCATAGAACAATATTTTGTAATTATGTTCCGAAAAATGAGCTTTGTGGTGTGAACATTCCCGTGCAAAACGCGGAGTAGAGTAAAAAAGGCTAAAACTGTCTATGCCAGTTTACTGTGAATTCAAAGCCGTATCTCCCGCCTTTTACGCTGCTTCATGTTTATTGACTACAAGTTAGGTTGGATGGAACACAAGACGGGTGCTCAGTGCTGCATCTAGTGTATACATATTATAGATCAATGATTATTAAATGTCTTATAGGTATATAATAATCAAAGCAGGATATTTATTGGTTTTTTATTCTTTCTTCAAATGTCTTCGAAATAATATTTACAAAGGTAATTTATCGGGTTTTTTATTGTTGAATACAGTATATTATAATTTCATGGTTGAATGTTTCCTTTCATTAAATAAATTTTGTTTTAACTAATTCTTAATACACTCATTTTTAAAAAAAGTGCAGAATGAGCACAAGTTTATAATGTTTCCCCTTTTCAATACGTTTTTTTTTATAAACTTCAGAAATTTCAGTATGCTATATGAAATTATAGAATTCAGTAGAAATTATTTTTTTTAAATTATTTAAAACCACAAAATTCTACCTATAGCTGTATGTATCTATCTATCCTCATTTAGTTCATAATTTATTTTATATAGATAAAAGATACACCATATCCAGAGAATAACCACTAAGAATAATTATATTTTTTACAAACACGACTGCACTGTACCATATGGTCATAAATACAACAAAATTGTGTTTGCAATTCTGTGTATTTATTTAGGTGAAGTTTACTATAAAAATAAATGTTTTAACAGCAAGAACACCTTTTTATTTATTTTTAGCAATTCAACAGAGCAAATTGCCATCGCAACATTCAGATTTATCAAATACACCATGTATGTTAAATTGGTTTTAGTATCATTAAAATACCTATTCATCAATTTAAATTTGTAATAGTGGTATTTATAATGCTAGCATTTTCCAGCACACGAAACAAATATAATCAAATTTACACCTTTTTAATACGCCTTCATTGATGAGTTGGCAGAAGGGACCATTAAAATTTCTTCATTAAAAACATTTGAGTTTACTTCTGGAAAATGTTCAACACAATATTTTTCCGTCCAAATATTTTGTTTGGTTTTCTAAGCTCATTTTCTGTTAATGACAGATGGTCCCTTCTCTGAACCCAGTGCCAAATTTACAAAGAAAAAAATGGATCAAGGAAAATAACATTTTATTTGAATTTATAACAAAAATGCAAACACTATGCAATAAATGTAACAGAAGGAAGTTTGTCTGGAATAAGATTGGAGACCTGACTATTAGTGTGGGGGCTGAGGAGGAGGAGGCTGGCCAGCACCACCCATCTGGCTACGGAGCTGCTCCACCAAGTCAGGATTGGCCTGCTGCATGTGCTGCGCCAGCTGCTGACCAGCCTGCAGTAGCGCACTCACCCCAGACGAGCTGTCCACCCCCGGACTGCCTCCCATGTTCCCTAGCAGACCTGACATTAAGTTTTGCATTTCTGGATCGGACAGCATACGTGTAGCTATGTTCATTAAAGATGGATTTTGAAGAAGACCTTCCACATTCACGCCATCCCCGATATCGCCGATTCGCGACGCTTGAGAAGCCATGGATGCCAATGTTTCCTTGGATAGGGCCAGATTATTCTTGTAACCTTCGTTCTCTGGTTCCAGTTCTACAGCTTTCTCGTAAGCTTTCATCGCCTCCTTGTGCCTATTTAGATTGGTGAGAGACAAACCAAGCCGCCCATACGCTCTCGCGTACTTTGGATTTAACGAGATAGCTTTATTGCAGTCATCGATAGCTAATTCGTCACTATCTAAATAGAAATGAGCGGCCGCTCTATTGCAGTAAAAAACTGAATTTTTGCTATTCAAAGCGATTGCTTGCGTATATTTCTGAAGAGCTTCGGAGTACTTTTCGGCTTTCATCAAGGTATTTCCTTCATTCTTCAGTGCTTCGGCTTCCGCTTTGACCTCATCTGTGACGTCTTCAGAGGCGGAAAGTGGATCGTTTTTCCTAAACAAATCTAGAATATCAACGGTACCCTGGGTGTCTTCTGGTTTAAGTTCAAATGCACATTGTAGACATTGAATTCCTACCTCGAGACTTTCGTATGAATCTGTATTGGACAATCCAGCCTCCAGTTGAGTTTTTAAAAATGAAACAATACTTGCGACGAGGCGTTTGATGTCAGACATTTTCAATTTAGGAGTTTAGAAAATGAACGGTTAACGTCGAAATCAGATTTATATATCAAATATTGACAGCCACACTCGTCGCCGCGTATGATAGGATCTGTGAGTGACAGAGTTGCCAACCTCCATCATGCGAAAATCGGTAGATACTGGATACAGAAAATAATTCGGTAGATTCATTGTCTAAGTCCTAAGGGCGGTGGTGTGGGGCAAAGGTGGGATTCATTAAAATTTTCTTTTCATTCTTCATTACAAAATTTCGCTAAAAATGAAAGCTATTTTTTAAAAAAATAAACCAAATAGCGCCCCTTTGGAATAATAGCTAACGATTGCCTAGAGAGTTCCGGATTCGATTTCCAGTGAGATCACAATAATTTACGTAAAGTTTTACATTTATCGTAATTTTAAGCTTAATAATAAAATAACAACTACTTATCGCTGAAAAGGGTAACTAAGTTTGAGCAGAAAATAGTTAGAGGTGACAAAAACGTTTCATGATTATTAAGTAATCCCCTGACATTTCATTTAATGAAATATAAACTATTAAAACCATTAAGGTAAATGACAATTTTAATTCATCAACTTTGAAAATAAATGGTAATCACTAATTACCAATACTAACCTATCAACGTATGTATTATGTACGACCGAAGGATAAGTAGTATTCGTAATAATAAAGAGATGGCTGAAAAAAAAGATTTCTAAACAAACAGAAAAAAGTGAGTATTTTGTTTATTAATTTATAAGTGAATTTCCTAAATTGGGGACAAATAAATAGTTCAAAAAAATGTAAATGTTTAAAGATCGGTAGACTTTAGATCGAATTTGGTAGATTTCACTTATAATCGGTAGGGTTGGCAACGCTGGTGGGTGAGTGCCTACTTTTAAGTAGTAAGTATACGTATAAATTATAATATACTAATACTATTTTACAAAACATTGGTACAAGTTTAGAGTATATACATATATATACTCTAAGGGTATAAGTGACAAGTGACCACTTTTATACTGCCGGTGTCCAGAATTACGGATCATCTATAGTAAACGTCAGGTGACACTTCGAACGAGATTTTCACATCTACTCGAATATTCTCTGCTATTGCTCCTGTTTTGTCAATTCAATAACTGTAACAATGATTATAAGTTAAATCAAACGAATAATTATGTAAGGAAATAAGCTTTTGAGGATAAGAAAACAAATGAAAAATCAGTGGAAGTCACTCTCCAAGCACAAGAGTTAGTTTCTTTATTTGGAGAGTTACAGTGATAACGTTTACTAGATGTATAAAGTAGATCTGTAATTTAAAAAAAACATTTACCTTTTATGAAATGTATTAATAAAAAAATTAAAAAAAATATTTCAATCCAAAACAGATCGAATCTGCAACAGCAAAAAAGTTGCCAGCTGTATAAAATTGAAAATTCCAACTTTAGTGTCTATTATTGTTTCGAAACCCTTTTGATCATAATAATTTGATAAAGTTATAATAAATAGTTAATAATTCGCTTCATACTGAGCGTAAAGTAAATCAGCTTCTACAACCACAAAGAAAATAGCTAACGTTTTGATACATCTTCTTCCTGAATTTTCATTATCTAATTTTGGATGTCTGTCATTATTACTAATTTCCTATATATATTTATCCCCTCTTATTCTTTTTCGGGGTCTTGCTTTTAGTGTGGATTTAATATCATAGGAAGAAAATTATTCTTTTCCTTTACTTGGCTTGCTCTGAATATTTTTTAACTCAATAGGTAAGATGTTGAACTTTGTGAAGTAATTGAAGAAGTAGACTTTATGGTGAAATAGATGGCACATATGAGTTACGAACTGTTTTCGGTGGATAAGCAACATCCGTACATGATGTAATTGGCATTATTAGAACAGACAATTCAGCAGTAGAGTTTGATGGAAATGTAAGGGTATTAACAACTGTAAGAGTAGGGCAATTTCAGAAGCAAAAGCATCTCGGGCGCTATAGGCCCCTATCTGTTTTTTTTGTATGTTAAGTATTATTTTCAGGTTCAGTGCCAAAATACGGCATTTATTAGCAAAAATAAAAGTAAATACATGCAATACAAAATAAGTATTTGACAATGAATTGAATTGAAATAATATAATCCCAACAGTTTCGCTAGATATAAAAATACCTGTTCTAAAAGTACATTTATAACATATATACTATATACATACACTATAATAATATATTGTAATAGCAAAAATAGTACTACATCGTAATAAAAATAAAGAAAAAGCAAAAATAAAATACCAAAAACATTTTTCAACAAGTTAAAAAATTTAAAACAAAGATCAGAAAAAAAATTAATTGATATGGCGTTCTATTTTCTCTACTTACACTTAACAATTGTGGTTTAAATAAAAAAAGAGCAACTTAAACCTGATACTAGCGGTTAATAGCATAATCGTGATTAAAGTAACAACTTGTTACTTTCATTCTTCTTTCTTGATTTCCCAAAATCAAACAATCAAAGCACTGTAATGAGAAACATGATTTTAATGTAGATTATTTGTGATATAAAACGTGAAGACAGATCTTCATACTTGAGCATTAAAGACAAATATTAAAAATGACTTCTGTATCTAAAGAAAAATAAAGCATTGAAAAAATATCGAAAATTTATTTTCGTTTTATTTTACTGATAATTATATGATTTACGGAGCACAGAGCCGCGGGCATTACATATCACAGAGGTTAGAGGGGAGTAGAATAGACGCATACTAGTAGCAAAAATGTTACAAGAGAAGTAATTATTTTTAAAACTCATTTGAAACTTTCATCCCTGGTTTCCCCTACTCCCTTATCCGCAAATCCTAGATTTGGGCATAGATTGATTCGGGGGAATCTACCTATACTGAAATTGTTCTATGGTTATGTATTATGCCTTATTATTTACCTATTTGGTGTGTTCTTTAATATCTACGATATCTGTAGTCTGTGATATCTACATTATTGTCTATGGTCAATATGGACTGCAAAAAAAAAACTTTTTACATAAATTAATACCTTCACATTTCATAATATTTGTATCGAATATTTTACAGTTTTGATATTCACATTGAAAATGCCTTCGAAACAGCGAAAAATTGCGATGATGGGTTACAGATCTGTAGGTCGGTCTTAGAAAATAACCATACATTGTTTGTTACATTTTATAATATGACTTGTTGAAATAATCTGTTAACCGATGGCATTTCTTATTATCTAGGAAAATCATCTTTAATTATTCAATTTGTCGAAGGACAATTTGTAGACTCGTATGATCCTACAATAGAAAATAGTAAGTATTTTTATTAAATTTCTTTTTTGATTTTTTAGTTTCATGACCTTTGTTTACTAACTTAAACAGATGTGTAGTCTTATAGGAATCTATTATTAATTTTACAAAGAGGTTTGGTAAATCCTTTATCAAAATAAATA
The DNA here is from genome assembly GCF_059751315.1 of Micrasema longulum. NCBI lineage: Eukaryota > Metazoa > Arthropoda > Insecta > Trichoptera > Brachycentridae > Micrasema > Micrasema longulum. Next base: position 227,561 of record NW_028277695.1, on the reverse strand, counting down.
TTCAGTATTAAAAACATTCATAAATTACAAATAGTATCTGTGTTTGGAAAAGTAAAATAAGATATTCAATTCTTGAATGGATATCTGGTTGTAAATAAAGATTTTTTTAAATCACTATGTTTTAACAACCACCAGGAAACTTGTTTTATTTTAACAACTGCCTCTCGGTATTTATTTCATTCTTAAGTGGAACTACTTAAAAATTGCTCTCTTATGATTTATTTTAATATCACACCTTCAATTTCCACCAAATTCATAAATCTGGAAATACTTATAATCCATAATTTTAAGAAATGAAAAAAATGTTCTTGCAAACAACTCGGGAAATAGTTCAGTGAATACTACAGTGGGAAAAGTGATCGCTTAAACCAGCCAGTCAAGGCAGCAGGTCATAAGCACTGTAAATGACTAGACTTCCGTATTTTTTTGAAAAAAATAAGAATTATAGAAACGCTTTGATCAGGAAGATGATACATTATTTTATTTATTCATATAAAGATATATATTACAGTATAAAAAACGTAAGCCTAACTCTACGAGGCCAAAAGCCCCGTATCGAGTGATCTAACTCAATGAAAAACAAGAAACATACGAACAGCAAGTAATATTTGTAAATCTTTTTGATGTAAAAACTTTTAAGTAATATATTTAAATAAGTAATATCTAGCAATCAGAGAGTAGTGCTGGTCATTATGATCTTTCCTAAAAATATATTTCTAATAATTTAATGTTCAAAATCATCGTCATAGTGAGGAACTTCAGCCCTACGGGAAATTGAATACAATAAATGTTTTCTTGCGCGTGGTAAAAATTGGAGCATTAAATTGTACAGAAAAGTTTCCTGAAAATGTACGAAAAAAATTATAAATAAACATTTTAATAAAAACGGACTACTTCGAATGACGTCACTGGTTCATATGAATCAACCAAATATGAGAGCTATGGAAGATTTCCGGTTTGCTTGCCATGGATGGACCAATTGGATGAATTTTATGAGAATAAGCGGAAACGAACCTCTGACGTCACACACGGAGTTATTTCAGAAATGCAAAACTTTTAAAGCGCTGATAATACGATACATAAAATTTTTAAAAAAAATTATTAGAAAAATTATCAAAAATTGTAAGAAGGATTGTGTAACTTTTCATTGGTAAATATTTGTTCACGAGTGATTAAGAAAGCTTAAAACAATTAATATTCAAATATATATTTATTTTTTGTAAACGTCGTGGGGCGATCGTGAAGCTCTTAGTTACAGTGATGCACTGAGAGAAATACGGTTTTAAAATATAATAAACTCGGTTAATATTATCTTTTCGTTCCTAAAAACCCTATGAAATGAAATAAATACGTCGAAATTATAAGAAATTTAAGGAAAGAACCCGATTGGGATCCACCAAAAACTAATGTTGATTGTTGACGTTAAAATACAAACTTCTTTATGTAACAAAAATGAGTATCCTTCAAGGTTTGGTAGCATTTGCCTGCTCGTTGAATGCAGCCCTGGTATAATAAATAGTACTTAGTACCTATAGGTACGTTTTCATGTCACTACTTTTTTGAATATTTTACTCTATAGGACATGTCTATGTATTGAATGTCAATGTTCAAAATATATTTCTAAAATTTAGTGTGAAGGGTTTGTTTTTGTTGTGTTTTTTGTTTATTTTGATTTTGTTTATTCGATTTTGTTAACTCAAAATTTACCTAGTTCTAATAGTTGCCCCACAATATAGATTTAAAAATATTATGCATGAATTGGATATTAAAAATTTCCAGCATTCACTAAGTCGATTCGCCTCCATTCAACCGATTATGAAGTCAAACTGGTAGACACAGCGGGTCAGGATGAATACAGCATATTTCCCGCACAGTATAGTATGGACTTTCATGGATATGTTCTGGTATATTCCATAACTTCAAGTAAAAGCTTCCAAATCGTTCAAGTCATATATGACAAAATGCTTGATATTGTGGGTAAAGTACAGTAAGTAAAAATGAGTTGTTATTATATTTTATAAAGTTGTACCAATTATACCCAATATGTATAGTCTATTTTTTTAAGTGGTAATTTTTTGTGCCAACTCTTTTACCACAATCTTATCACAATATATTTTTTTTATCATTTTCTGCTTTTCGGGTTACCCCTGCTTGTGTCTAGATATTTAATATAATGTGGATTTAATTTATTCAAGTCAAGTTGTCCTATGGCAATGTCTCGGATTCCGGATCATAGGTCCGAGGTTTGCTCCATCACTACTTAATTCCAATTTTCTCTCTTCTGTTTTCAATAATATTTAATATGATCTTTACTTCTGACACTCTCAGGCTCATTAGATGCCCTTTCGACCCAGCTTATCTTTTTTACTTCCCTCAATCGTTTTTTTTTTTCATTACATAATACATATAAATAATGTCACATGTCTAAAACTCCATGTTTAATCTTTAAGAAAAATTATAACTGAATTATTTTGTTATTTATAATAACTTTTTTTTTGGTATATGAAAAATAAATAGAGTATGACGGGCTGTGCTCCTGCGGTAACGTTGTGAACTCACAGGTCATCCGAGGCTCGAACCCCGCTCTACCACAATTTGATTTCCATTTTTATAGCATGAGTTATTTATGACCTTTAGAAAATCGATCAAAATTAAAATATTTTTGCAAGTAATACAAATTCATGTTTCTTTGAAAAAGAAATTGCCCTGTAATTCAATGATTTAAACAAAGTTATTTACAATTTGTCATATTATAATATACATCACAGCTCGTCAACCCTGGGTGGGTCTCAGTTGCATCCAGGAGTCTCCTCATTTTCCCGGCACTCCTTGGATTTATCGTAACTGTCGGTTTTTCTAGGGTGAGATTATTTACCTCATACCAAACCCCCTATCAGGAGGACCAGGGTTTTTCTGTCGGGGTTTTCCGTCCCTTAGCCGGTTGGTTCAGGTTATGTGGCGCCAGAGATTCATCATCACCCTATCTGCTATGACATGTACAGAGAGTCAGACTTAATGGAAGTGTTGCCGGTATTATATAACATCATGTTTCTTGGCATTTACTCTCTCATGTCCTCCAGCAGGACAGGTGCCACCAGGACCTTACCAACCTTTCGGAAACCTTTGATAATATGCAGACTTTGTTTTTTTTTCCTCTTCATTTCTATAGTAGACTAAATCGAACCGAAAAATAAATGCATTCAGTTTTATAAAAGTAATCTCATACTCAATATTTTATGAAACTCTGACCTTGTGGCAGAGCACTATTATGTTTAATTGCACTGGGTTGTGCAGAAATGTACATTAAGTGTCAAGTTCATATACAAAATGTTTTGATTTTCAGCGTACCAATTGTATTAGTAGGTAACAAAACAGATTTACACATGGAACGAAAAATAAGCACTGATGAGGGGAAACGGCTAGCGGAAAAATGGAAAGCTGCCTTTGTAGAAACCAGTGCGAAGAAAAATGAAGTAAGTTTATAGAACTATCTTGATGCACCATATTAGTATACACCGTATTAATTCATTTCGACAATTATGGTCACAAACATCTGAAACAGATGAAAATTATGGCCAGTGCAAAATCTAAAAATTATTGTTTTTAAACCATAAATATAATATGTAATCCCGAGTTTTGTAGTTTAACCAGCTTCCCAGTTTGACAACTTCATTCATAAAATATTTTACTATTTCTACTCATCTTACATTAATTTTAAGGTGACATCTATGTTTTTAAAAATGAAGGTAATATTTTTTTTAAATTTGAGTAAATAGCTGCTGATTGAACAGTTGTACATCATTTAACTGTTAAAATAAATAAAATAATTTGGATGACCCACAGTTAAACGGTTGTATACCTATAATGTTACACTTTTGTCATTTTATGTATTTTAGAGTTCATTAAAGTTGAATTAAAAGAAATATAAATTATGTAGTTGAATTTGTAAGAATATGTTTGGAATCTAAACTTTAGGCGAGACGAAAATAAACAGATAGTGATGAATATGAAGTCTAAAATCGCTTCCTTTGTAATTCCTTTGTATGCCTCATTAATTCTGTGCCTCCTGTGATAAGAACAAAAACAAGATTTAAAAAATTCTAGTTCTTGAACTAAGTGGGCTAGGCCATAAGTACCTTCCTTTGTAGATAAAAACATTCACTTTCACTGTGCATTTTAATTTTTATGGTAAATATTATAGTTTTCAAGTAATTCATGAAAAACCTGTAAGTTGTACCTTTTTTATTTCCAATATGTGTTAAAATTACTTGATAAATTATTCAAGTACAGTTAAATTCTGTTGCACCTATAAGTTGTCTTTATGTAAACTGATATACAAAAAGTAATAAATCTAATACCTCATTAGAATATATTCCTAACACAATGTTGCTCAAACAAATGAAATAAATACTACCCCAAAGATTATATTGTTTTACTTATAATAGGGGTATTTTCATAATTTACCTGAATTGTATCAGTTTGCTACAATTCTAGTCTATTTAAATATGTGTTAAATGATACAAGTCAAGTTATATCCATCATTAAAGTACATATTTATTGTGTAAATAAATACAAGTTTCAGAAAAATAATTAACATTTATTAAACTTCTTCAAAATCATTAATTCACATAAAAATAAGGCACAGTTTTATCAAAATTCTTCTTCTTCTCTGGTCTCAATCCTGGGATTGGCTGGCAGCAATTACTTTCATCCTTCTCCTCCATTCCTCTCTGTCTTGTGCGGCTCTTTTAAAGTCAACATATGATGAGCAGCGCACGTCCTCTAATAGGTCCTCCAGGTACTCTCGGCGTGGGCGTCCCCTAGAATTTGTCCTGATACTGATCCTTAAGATAAAAATAACTTTATTTATTTACTTTCATACAACTTTGAATTATCTATCCTTATGTCTGTTTCGTATAAATACATTGAACTCCTTAATAAAGATAACAGTCTCGAAGATGTCGCGAAAACGATGAAACCGGTCACTGGATATTCCAAATTTTGTGGATTAAAGTATCACTCGTCTTTTATTTATATAATAAATTAAATATACTAAAAAATAAAATGTGAAAATGAATATAACCGCTCTTTATACCACGAAGCACAAAAAACAATGTGTGGAGCAATTACTTAAAGGGGTTACAACTTGATATATATCTAAATTTACAATTTTTTGCCAAAATCCTGGCAAAAAAAAAAGTTATATCACTTTGCACCAAACTATTGCTGAAACTATAGCAGATAGAAAAACGTAAGTTAGACCAAAAAATCGCAAATTATTTTCTGATAATTTCTATGTAAAAATCACAAAAAGGGAACAACTCGACTTAAATCACTTTTCACAGGAGGCACAGAATTCATCAATGATTAACACAATAAAAATATTGTACATCTTTAATTTTAAACTACATATCGTCGTGATCGTAGAACTAATGATGTGCAAGAAATGGGACATTGTCTTTTTTTAAATATTTGATCTTGGAAAGTTTTTATAAAGGCTGTATATTCGGGATTTGAAAAAATATATATATATATACCTATATTTATATGACTAACCCAAGTATCAAAAGGTAAAGTTTTGTACTTATCGAGTTATGACAGCCCAGCATTATTTATTTTTATTTTTTTTACTTAAACATTTATTATTTAATTAAATATGTTTGTTTCAGTCTGTTTCAGATATATTCCACGCAATGCTAGTTGAAATTGAGAGAGCAGATGGAAATATACAAGAGAAAAATGGCTGTGTAGTCTGCTGAATTGAAAATCTGTTACCAAAAGTTACCGTAATTTAATTTAACATTAAAAATCAGAGGTGGACAATTGTCGAAGACATTTGGGCAGTAGATTGCTTGGTGGAAAACATCAATTACATTTAGACCTTGACTTATAAATATATATGCATACGTACATGTAGTTTGAATTCATTTACAAAATGCGTATGTAAAATGTATGTATGTATGTTTACAAAATGTTCCATAGAATTACAAGATATAGTGATAGACAGCAAATCGGGTTGTGGTCCGGTGGCTAGTGTTGCAGACTCATGGTTCAGAGGTCCGAGGTTCAAACCCCACTCTACCCCAATTTGATTTCCATTATCTAATAATGAGTTATTTACAACTCGTTGAAAATGGCCACCAAATTTAAAATATGTGAGTATATATATATATTATGGACATTTAGCAAATATTTTTTATTCAACATTTTTTATTGATCTCCTTCCACTAGACAAGATTCAAAAGAGACAAATTAATTTTGTACATACAGCTTTTTTGTCAACGATACCTAATTTGATAGTTTGGCATAAAACTAGTGATGTTTCATTTATAAAGGATACGCCAGTTTCATTCATAGCATTGAATATAAAATGACAATTTTATACAATTTTTGTCTGAGACGTTTAAATTTCGTATTTTTGATCAATCATATTTTAAAACCATTTTGGAAAACATATCACTTAGAAAAATATTTTTTAAATTGATGGCAATCATAAAATGGTTATACTTCAATCTATTATTATTATTGTTCTGAATCAAACAGCGCACAATTTAATGTTTTGACCCCCGGAATATAAAGGAATCAGGTAATTTAATATCATCATCATTCCTTCATCTGCACCTGGTGTAGAACTTTGCATTGGTACATTCATTATGGTGAATTTCATCATTTGTTTTACGAAGATAAGATGATCAGTCTTAAGTTCGGGTGCCAGCTCAGGAACTATGAATAATTGCGGTGTGAAAGCAGTACATATTTGTCATGTTATTTTGTATAAAAACAGTTTATTTAGTCATAGTTTACGATGTGGTGAAGTTGTTGATAGATTTGTTGTTCCGATATTTGTCCACCTCTGTATAATATCACTAGACAAAGCAATACCTTTCTTATCATAAACCGCTTTAACTGAATTTAAAATTAATATCATTTTAAATTCCTTTATAAGAATAAACTGACTGAATAAGAACTAATGGAAAAAAATCATCTCCAAATGCTTAGTTTGTTACTTATGCCAGACCTCAGAGTTTTTGTAGCCAATTTTATACGTAGATTCTTCATCGAACAATTATTTAAACAAAAATTAAAGATGTTATCATTTTCACGGTTATAATTTTGGTACTCTACTATTTTTATGCAATAAGATTATCGTACTTTAATGAACTCTATATTAAAACAATATTTTTTATATTTTGATATTTATTCTACAGCTTTGTTTGAATATTTATTTATACCATAGAATTTTACTTACTGTACTAATCTACTTAGTGGGCTTTTAGCAATTTGCAAAGAAATTCACATAACTGATTTAACTAGCAATGTATGCAGTATATTGCAGCCTTGGCTAGTTTATTTTTGTGGATATTTAGATTATTCTAATGACTGCATTGTAAATTGCAATACGGCGGGGATGTTTCTTGATCAGCTATATCCAGAGAACTTCTTACTATGAAATTTAATTTATTAATTTAACACATTATCACCAACTCGCTTAACCCCTTTCACCGGGGGCCGTGTTTTTTTTAAAACAGAAATTCAATGTGGTTCGGTGATATTTTGTAAATTTTCTAATATAACTCAATTCACTTAAACTCAAAAGGTTCATTATTCATTAACTGAGATAAAAAAATTGTGTAAGCTGCTAGGGATTAATATGATGATATAATATATATATATTGTTAGTAGATGTGACTTTTTTATTTGGATTTTTATAAAATTTTAAAAATTGAAGATATTTGAAAGTGCCAGTCACCAGTATACCTCATGATCTCGCCAACTCTACAGAATATACCCAAGTTGGGTCCTCCGCTCTCCGTGATACCCCATTATTTTGCTAATATAATTATAAATTAAGTTGATACACACTGAATCTTCCATCAAACATCAACACTCATCGGTACTCTCACTGAAGCGTTCATTTGTAATATACATTGAGGTTGAATTATCAATTTTATGTTGACGCAAGTCCAGGGACTATGAAATATTGCAGGGAAAACAGACACGTATTTTACACTTTTACTTATTTATTTCAAATAACAAACAAAAAATAAATATATGCAAAGTTACAAAATTCACTTAAAAAAATAAATTATTAATTAGTTTTAATTTATTAAATTTTTATTTTACGGCGATTCTGCCAGTAATCAAATGCGAGGCCTCAGGTACATTAGGAAAATGCACCAACTACGAGACCACGAGGTTGGCTAATCTCCACTTGATTTCTTTTTTCAAGGTTTCCCAACCTAATTTCCACCTTTATTTTTGAGTCAAAAATACTCATCTAGGGTTTTGGTTCTATTTCCTGACAAAACTGTATTTCTTCCCACACGCACTCAGTAAAAGCTGATCAGAAACATGATATGACTACTGGTACACATTACGAACTATGCAAGAAAACATTGTGTGTATTGCATCTCTTCTTATGGTTTATCGCTTTGATATTAGAATTAGCACATTAGCGCTATCGGTCGGTTTACCAGACTACTCTGTCAACTTTATTGACTATGTATAAACTGAAACAAATTTGTGTAGACTTTTGACCCGAGTGTGTTGATTTGACTAATCTTTTCTTCTAGGGACCCAATAAAAAAAACAATTTTTAAAACTTTAAGAATGATAATTTTTTGGCACTCTGTAAAATTAACTCGGATCAGTTAATTTACTTTTGCGCTAATTCTTGATTATAAAGATTGATTCAAAAAGTTCACATGCTTAGCTTTATTAGATAAAAAAAATGTTTCCATCTACACCAATCTGTTTAACAATATTATTTTGTTAAATACAAAGCATATGCTCTGAATTAAAAGTAATTAAAAAAAAAAAAACCTGCTGTTAATTGTCTTTTTGATTAGAATATTATGTCAATTGAATTTTACAAATATTTTTGCTGGTTTCATAAGTAAGATATGAATTATTGTGATTTTTCTGTCTACCACAATATATATGGTCAAAAACATTATGGATATTCATTGCTAGCATTTCTAAGAGGCGATTTATTGCAAGATAATGTGTTGCCAATAAAATTTATTTTCTTTTCTTGTACAAAATTTATTGTTTTGTAAACATTTTTTAAAAGATGCTAGCTCGATTCTTCAACAAAATAATGAATGTGCGTTTTTTTATTTATTTATGTTTGTTGCTTTAGCTTTAATCCATAGTTTTATACAGGTAGGTACTGTGTAGTCAGTCTGGTTTTCTAAGAAAATAAAATAATCTAGTCTTATAAACTGTTTTTACTACTATACTTTAAATTAATTTTGCAAATATAAATCATGCCATTTATTATAATTTATAAAAGCAAGACTGTGTATTGTTAACAGTTGATTATATTCCAAATGACCAAATCAACCTGGAGTTTCCAAAAGAATTATAGCACATTTTATATAATTACATCAATATTTCATTTGAATTTAATCCAGAAATATTTTTATCTCTTGCTATATCAGAGAAGTAATGTTTTACATATTACACAAAGTCACAAATCTTTTGCTAGAATATCAAATATATTAGTCTGAGAATAAATCAACTGTTTTCACAAATTTCTGGTTTCTTACTTTTAGTAGTAGTTTTATATTTCTATGCTTAAAAAATATATATGGCACCATTTTTTATTTTCTCTTATTTCAAAAATTGGTTACTTGAAATTAATGTCAACTCATAAAAACTCTTTGTTATGTTTGTATAATATCAGCTTCTAAATTATATGTATACAAATAAAGGCATATGGAAAAATCTTTTGACAACAAACATGCATTTTGATTAGGTTTTAAGATGCTTTATGAATAGCACCATCTCATCACTTGTCAATTTGATCACCAGTTGGTTAAAACATAAACATTATTATTTGTTTTATGTTAAAGAACATTCGAGCGTGTTCATTATTTAAGAAGCATTAAGAATAATTTATTGTGTATAATTTGTATCCTCTCAACGATGACGACGACTAATAAAGTGTGCAATGTTTTATAGCTATAATTGTGCAAATAATGTGAGCTCTAAGTAATCGCCATTGAGAAAGTTCAGTGCTACAGGAAATTGGATACAAAAAATGTTTTCTTACGCGCGGTAATAATTAGAGCATTAAATTGTATGGCGAAGTTTCTTGAAAATTGATGAGAAAAATAATAATGATTTTAATAAAAACAAACTATTTTGAACAACATCACTAGTGTTTCTGAATCGACCAGTAAAAGAATGTTACTGATGAAAAATGTACCTCATATATACTTACCATAAAAAAGCAAAATAGTAAATTTTACCACTTTAATCACATCCAATGTAAATTTTTTTAAAATTGGCATTGCTGTATGGACCAGAAAATACTAATAACTCTCCAGTAATTCAGCACAATTTAAATGAACAAAAATATTTACCATTGTTGTGTTATGAACATGATTTGTATATACTGTATATAAGTTGTATGCAATGTGCAACAAACCATGTCTCTTAAATTTAAATAATTTTCAAAACCTAAAACTGGTATTTGACTCTACTTTTTCCTAATTGCGCTGCCCTAGGTCTACTCCACGTTGATAATTGTATTGACAAAATCAATTGTATTATTTTATATCGATTTACGAGGGTAAAATAAGTTATTCCAAATCTTATACATATTTATTATAATGTTTTGGAGGAGATTTTTGTTTATATTTTTTTAATATTCCAAAATAGAGATTAATAAATATTAGCAGTCAACATTTTATTTACATGTTTTTTATCATTAATTTAAATCATTCCTATGCATGAAATATAGTGCCTAATATTTAAATCTGAATAGCATTTAAATTTTACAAAATTATTATGTTTCTGCTATGGTCATATTTATATAAGAATAAAATAAAGGAAACTTTTTATGAAACTAATTTTATTTTCTTCCCACTTCCAAGACCACCCAAATGTAAATAATGTTCGTACATTCTTCATACAAACGTATTCCTGTATTTTCTCCCTGGGTTATGGTACTAGAGCAATAATGTGTTTACACTAGATATTTACCATTGGTGTGTCCCTATTTTTTTAGTTTTTTTTTTTTATAAATTGTTAATAATGGGAACTAGAACTATCCAAAAACCCTTAAAGTGCCCGGTTTTATCTGTTGTCTTCGGACGTACGGTATACAAATATAACTATTTTTGAAAAAAAATGCAAAAGGCACCAGGACAGAAAATTTCATTCTGATCACTCTTTCTGAAAATAAAACCAACAAAATTGGTACAGTTTTGAGGTGCGGCAAAGAGCACAATGAAACATCGATTCTAGTTAGGTACAATCAGTCCAAATGCAGTTGTCTTTTTCGCACAATATCGGGAAGGCATTTGCGAGAGCGACAGAAAAACAATGTTCAAATGCAGGTATACAAAAGAAACCATCACGCCGTTAGAATGCCATATCACTCTATCTTTGCATACAGATCTCGCTTCCTCTACATTCATACATCTTCTCATGCACGTCCGCTGATTATTCCGACTTTTAACATGTTATAAAGACAATCTTTCATGCACTATCATTCTGGGCGACAGAAACTCGACAACACCCTGACAGGCTCTGTCTGTATCTGGGATGGGGGACCAGAGAACCAGGGCGTCACCGTGTTTCATCAAACCGCTTCCCCTTTTCCAACTTTTAGTTATATAATATATCTTAACATTGAGTGTGAATGAGTTTGCGTGTGCGTGTATATGTGTGGATATTTATATATATATATATATATGTATATTATTATACATGTAGGCACATTTTCATGCATATGTGTATGCACTTATTTATAAAAAAATGTTTTATATACCTTCATTTATTTTTTGAAATATATGTGTATTTTGTACTTAAATTATTAATATTGTAATCCCACACCAAGCACAAGAGGTTGCTTCTTTTTTGGTGTGGTATTTCGTTTCGTTTTTTGTTTCTGTACTTTTGCTTTATTATGTTTTTTTTTTTTGATAACATGTAACTTTTTTATTATATTAAATAAATAAAAAAAATATTCTTCATCACATCAAACAATTCATTAATTTTTTCACCAATCCACCATCCCCCCGTTCTACCTGCCTACTTCATATTAATTTTGCTACCCCTCATACAGTGGCGGCGTAGCGTGGGTTGGCACCCGGGGCGGGTTCCGAATGAGCACCCCTTAAAATATAACAAATACTTACTAAACGTGCTTACGTGACTTTATTTTACTCAAATATTCAATAACATGGTCAAAGTTTACTTTTCTTTCCCTTTCAATTGAAAAAATAGAGAGATTTGATAGTCGCATTTGGCTCATAGTTGATCTTAAATAGGATTTAATTAACTTTAATTTTGAAAAGCTTCCTTCACACAAAGCCACCGAAACGCAAATAGTTAGGAAGAATCTGAGACACAGCGCTAGATTCGGAACGGACTCAGAATAGTTCCATTCTACAATAAATCTCAGAACCTGCAGGGTAGTCCTCTGGACTGCCACTTGGCAAGAAATGCTGGCGGCTTCCAAGTGGCGCCGCAGTCGGACAATCTCCAAAATAACGTCTTCATCAGAAAATTCACCATAGATTTTTGACAAATTTGGAACTATACCACGAAGTTCTTCTTCTGTCGACATAAGCAAAGTTTTAGGATGCACAACACAAAATATTATTAGGATGTCATTCATTGCTTTGTATTGATGGTTTAGTTCCTCATAAAATCTATCGACACATTCTAATATTGCTCTCCGCAGCTCTTATGGCAATGTAAGTCCAGAGTCTCTGGCTTCTTCTCCTGGTATACGTTTTCGGAATCTCCTTCTTCCTCGTCTTTTAATTGAAATATCTAAGTCCTCACATTTTTTAGTTGCATAGGAAATAGCTCTTTCCACTATTTGGACCTGCATCCCGTCAAAAGAATGTGATGAATTCACAGTAAACTGGCAAACAGTTTTTTTTTAACTCTGCGTTTTGCATGGCAATGTTGATGCGACAACACTCATTTTTAAAACATAATTCGAACCTATCATTATATGAAGCATAATTTAATTATACCTCAGTTCTCTGAACAAGTTTTATTTGATATGAAGAAGCAAAACATTATGTGCCAATCGGAAAATAATCAACTTTTCCTTTTTCCAGTTTTTTATTACCTTTTTGCTAATCTTTAATGGTACAGTAGCTATGCATCTTTGCCCACTGGAGCCTATATTTCTTCATTTTTAATGTAAATTTGGGTTTTTCAGCCGACCGTCTGCACTTCATAAAAACATCTTTTGTGGTCATTTGTAGATTTATATTTTCTTTGAAAATTAAAAAAAAAAATTTTAAACAATGAAGATAAAACGTTAATTGCAATTCCTACTTCGTAAGAATTTACTTATTAGACACTAACATCTGACAGTATAAATTTAGGACCAGGATGCCCCATCCTACAAAAACAGAATTGGGGCAGGTTGAGGAGATATCGTCTCCCAAGCCTCAGTCGAGTGAAGATTTGGTATCTGAAGCACATTTTGTGAAAACATACAAGCAAGACCAGTATGGTCGCTCTAAAGTGAGCTTACCTTTTTGCTCAATGGTTTCATAAACAGGGCTGGTATTCCAAACGAAATTATAGCGCGGTATAGCGCGTTTTTACGTACTAAATACGCATTATAGCGCGCTGTAAACGCGTTCGGAATACCAGCCCAGGTGATCCTTACAGCCAAGGCAATCCAAAACCAGAATGCTGTCAATGTACCTAAAATTCGACAAAAATCCTAATTTGTAATTATGAATATCCAGACCTTATAGTAGAATATGAGTGTCTCAAACACATGATAGAGTGTGATCCTCCGAAGGAGGCCAGCCGTATCATTACTTGCCTCATCATGCTGTCTTCAATAAATCGAGATCAACTACAAAAAATTGGGTGGTATTCGACGGATCAATGAAACCCTCAAATGCCTGCTCGTCACTAAATCAAACGCTGACGATCGGAACACCCATACAAAAGGATTTATTCTCCTGTCTTGCTATGTTTTAGAAGGCATCAGTTTACTCTGACAGCTGACATAGCCAAGACGTATCGTTGAGAAAGATAGAGATTATCAGCGGATCCTTTGGAAAAAACAAGATGTCTTCCTCCATTACCACCACAATGCAGTGACATATGGTTTGGCATCATCCTTATTTTTAGCAACTACATAGATGTCTAAAGGCATGAGAAACCTCACTTTCGTTCATTTGTGAGCAGAGTTAAAAGTTTTTCATTTAACACAGCGATTTTGACTTTGGTTGATTGTTGGAAAAATTTTCTTCTTCCAAACTTTGCCTAATTTTCCATCAGTTTTAGCTTTTCCTTTCAAACATTTTCATTTTGGAGGTTAAGTGTCTAGTCTTCAAAAGACTTAAACTTGCATTATGTTTTTATTCGTAATATCTTTACACCGAATGATGATACAATAAATGTTTTCTTGTGCGGGGTAAAAATTGGAGCATTAAATCGTATGGCAGTTTTCTAAATAAGTACGAAAAAAAGTTTTTATTAAAGCTGACTACTTTAAACGACGTCACTGGTTCATATGAATCAACCAATGATAAGAGAGTTTTGGAAGATTTCCGGTTTGCTCACCGCGAATGAACTAATGGGCAGAACTTAGCGGAAGAGAACCTGACGTCACACGCGGAGTATTTCAGAAATACGATATTTAAAAAAATCTTAGCGCCGACAATACAATATAAATTTGAATTTTTTTTAAAGCTTAGTTTAATAGTCAATTAACAAATAAATACTGAACTTCCTAATTCCGAAAAACATTTTCAAAAATATTTTGATAAATAAGAATTCTTTTCAGGTTTTGGTCATAATTAATATGAAATAAATGGAAACTGATAAATTTGGTAGTCAGGCAGCAGAAGGGAGCATCTGCGATTGGTTATTATTTTTTAATTTTCAAGTTTTAATAAGTATACACGTAGAAAAAAAAAATTACAACATTTAAGAAGATTGTTAATTGTTGAAAACTGGACAAAACAATAAAATATTTTAGCTTGATTCAAGGTCTTATATCAGATCTCCTTAGCATTTTTGAAAATACAGTTAGTCTCATCGGACCACCGAATTGAATCACAAAACTGCACACAGCATGAGAAATACTAAAAATTCTTACATTTACGCAGAATATCCACAGGGCAATGAATATGACCTTTTTGAAGAAAGCATAAAAAGGAGCAATTACAATATTTACATTATAACATGTAACCAGATACCAAAAAAACTGTATTGTAGACATAAGATTCACAACTAATAGTTAAAGATTTCTAAAAATTACACTATTAGTATTTGTATAAGAATTATGTAATTAATTTGTCATTTTTCTAATAATTCGTCGAGTAGATTCGGTAATAATAAAAATCAATGTTGACAATTTTTTAGCATTATCCGTCAGATTTTAACATTCATATATTTTTTCTGCACCGACTGCATTTCGGGTCTTAATTTCAAAAATTTAATAGGCGGCCCCCATGGATAGAGGCTAAGACGCCTGTCACTTTCCGGGTTCAATTCCTAGTGAGACCACACAAATTAATGTGATTTTTTCTTATGTCAGGGTGTTCCGCCTCTCAGTTTATTGTGGTTTGAAAAACATAATTAAAATGGAAGGTGTTAAGTATTTAAAATAAACATTGCGTAATTTTGATATTTTTTTTATTATTTATTTAATACTAATAAACATTACAATCACTCACATACACACATGAAAGGATTAAATTTAAAATAAAAGCAAAATTTCATGACATTGAACTAAACACTATTATCAGGAAAATGAACAGATTGTAAGAAAATAAAACGATGTTTTGTAATGGCACTCATCACCTTTCCCCAAAAAAACAGATAAAAAAAAATGTATCGCCTATATAATAATAATAATAATACACAATGCATACAAAAAATAGATAAAATGAGTTCGATACGTAAATACCGTAAGTCTCTTACAATAGAAAAATAAATGTATAATTTTCAGAAAATACAATCGCTAACGATATTGTAGACTACATCCATACCGAAGAATATCGGGGAAACGTGATAATGTTTCAAGATTAAATCAAATTTGGGATAATACAAAATGAGAGTTCCAATGAATCGAACATTGAGCTAAAGTTAGGCGAGGAGAGGAGAGGGGCGCGTCTACTGGTCTGAGGCGTCGTCGTCGTCGTCCTCCGCTTCCTCCTCCGTGGAGGCGGGCTGCTGCTTGGGCGCCGGGGCGTCCTTCCGGGGCCGGCCGCGTCCGCGTCCCTCAACACTGGGCTTCTTCGCCTTGCTGGCCTTCTTCTTGGAGCCCTTGGGGCGGCCTCGCCCCCGCTTGGCTCCCGACGGCTCGTCATCAGAGGACTTTGCCGACTCCTTCTTGGGGGTGGCGGACGGCTGCCGGCCCCTCTTCTTGGCCTCCCCCTTCACCTCCTGCAACAAAACGGCGGTGAGACACAGCCGCTGACCACACGCCGCATGCGGCCACCACCATCGTGAGACCGGTAACCTACCTTGGCAACTTGTGTTCCGTTTGGCTTGGGACGTCCTCGCCCCTTCTTCTCCACTACCGCTCCGCCATCATCAGACATTTTATGGCTGCTAATTTAGGTGCTGTAAAATAAAAAATAAAAAATTATTCCCAATAGAAAATAAATGCACATTTTTGTTCGAGGTAAACGACCTAACACAGAAACGGTGTGCAAAGTGGTCACTCAAATCAGATAATGACAGGTCATAAGCCTTGTAAATGCTGAGACTTCTATATTGCCTTCTCAAAAAAGAATCCCTATATGTTATATGTGGCTTGAATAAATAAATTTCAAACTTGATAACTCCTAAAACCTTTAGACATACTCAAAATATATCAAATAAACGACCGTGTTTTAAAATGCCTAAAATATAAATATATTACGCAGCGTTTAATACATTTGTATGAAAATCATCGTGGAAGCTAAGTGTAAACAATTCGAGACCAAACAATAAACCGCCATAACACTTATCTTCACTTCGACCGCTTGCGGCTTTTTTTCGCGACAATTCGGAATAAAATTATAGAATTTAAAAACCAATCCGTTTAAAAATTAAACGTGTACAATTAAAATACACCAAATAATATTTTATTTTTTAAAACATTAATCTCGCACGGACATTTTTAACGATGTATCAAACACGGCGACTAAACTGGCAAGCGCGTAAATGCCAAACATTATAATAGTAAGGAGTTCTAAAATCGAGTATTTTTGCATTTGTTTATATTTTTTGCAATATCCAAAATTGAACTCAACATTGTTATAGAATAACGAAAAATTGTTAAAATAGTTTCGCAATCTGAAAAGCAATTACGATAAAAATGCAAAAAGTTTACATTTCAGGCGGGCCCTTGAATAGCGTCATGTTTACCAATTTACGAGGGAAGCGCATGAATAATAATAGCGACTCGAAAATCGAAGGACGTAATTATATTAGCAAACATAAAACGTTAAGACAGCACCAAATTAAATATAAAAGGAGATTAAATGATTATTTACGCGTTTATAATCAGGTAAAATTACAATACGAAGTTTAAGTCATGTAGACAGCCCATATCGTGGACAACACGGGTGAGACCTACACTTGCAAAAAATATAAAGCAAACAACACAGTTTAAAATTGAATTAAAAAAATAGAAAAATATATTATTTGTTTATCAATTTACTCACCCAAACCCTCGGAAAGAAAACCTAGCGTGGCTTCGCCGGCAGTACAATGGCGAAACGAGGTGTAGTTCGCTAGCGTCCCGGCAGAGCGCGGCAAGCGCTACAATAAAAAAAGAATATAAATTAATAAAAATATTGGATAAAGTTAGAAACAATGTTACAAAATTAAATAGCACAAAATAAGCTATAAGAAAACAATATTTGTTAACTTACGGAATAAATGAAGGCACAAAACGGCGTTTTAAAATGCCTAACATACACACACAGCACCCTTGTGTCAAAGTCAAAAACACAATGTTTGGCGGAGCGTCACTCGGCGAATGCGTTTCGTACCGATTTCAACCGAAAGCTGCAGTTTGAAATTTACAAGATTTTCATTGGTTAAAAGAAACTTCCTGTGGGTATGTAAACCACCACTTCTCTTTCCGGTGGTAAAAGCTTAAATTTTGCAAAGCAGAATGAGAAATTTCATTTGAAAATCATAAATACAATTTTTTTTCCAACAGTTCCACATAATATATTATAATTTATGTATTGAGATTTTTTTATTTATATTATTAGTACATTATATAAACCAATTTAAAAACGCACTAAAAATGTACTAATGTTTTATTAATTTTTATGTATGTAAAAGCCCTGTGAGCGTGAAAAAATAAAAGTAAAAAAAAAATCAAAACGAACAGTTATTACACTACTTATTTATATTTCTATATTTCCGAGGTACCTTTTGCCACGTTATAAAAGAATTCACCCGGTAAAAAATAAATTGTTTTTATTTGAAAAACATATGTAGTTTTTAAAATTCACAATTCATTAAAGTGCTTTTTTTATCATTTATATATTTCAAATGTGGATTCAATATTGATAATTAAAAACATAAATCTATATCTAAAGCAAAAAGTTTATATAAAATAAAAAGCCATAATGTACACATCAAAATATATTTTTTTAAATATAACTGCACTTTCTATTTTTAAAATGTAAATATTCAAATACATGCAATCAGTTTTATGTGTGAAAGGTACACAGCAAAAACGGGCTCATTTACGATTTTTTTTTCAGGAGAGCAAAATTAATAATTTAAACTTTATTTGCGCAACACTCGATTGATATTCAATACAACTTGATTTTTAATTGGCGTAAAATTTATTTTTACTTACAATCACAGTAAAAACTAACAAAACAGTCTATTTAAAAATAAATTTTAAAACTTCTTCCCCGAACGTACAAAAACTAGTTTATTTAAGTAATTAATTTCTACTTTCTTTCTACTGTTATTTTGAAGGCAATGATTCCATATTTTTGCCCACAGTAAATTAATCAGATAAGGAACCACATTTTGTTTGTTTCGAATGTTTCATTATATTGAACCCATTCTGAAGAAAAACAAGGCATAAATATTTCGAAAATCGAAAAAAATGCAATGAGTCCGTTTTTGTTCTGTACTCTTTGTGCACTAACACTATCACATATTATTTATGATTCAAAATAAATATTATGCAGAAAAAATCAAACAATCCATTTATTATTTCCTTTCTAATTTTCAAACGACAATATTTCTCGATAGGAGTGCTCATAAAATATTTTTTTATCGCAGAGTAGAGACAGACATAAAAAAAGAAAAGTTTTTCCTTCTGGTAAGGTGGATTCCTGTTTTATAACGATTAATGTTTTGCGTCGGCGCGAAAAAGCGCTCCCGGTTACCTATTGGAACTGCCGTCAGAATTCAGTACGTCGATCGTCGATGATAATTTTTCGGCGGAAACTCGATACACGACTACTCGTTACATGGGTGATTTTTTTATAAATGTTTAATATGTACAAGTTAAAAAGACAATCAACTAAGTCAAATCAAGATTGGGACTTCACTACGATTCTAGCATCAATTTAAAAAATATATTTGTACATACATAATAAATAAATCACGTGCACTTTTGTATTTTATTGTTATGTGTGCGGCATAAATAAATAAATAAAAATGGGATCTATTGTACTGAAAAGTTTGTCCATATTATTGGGTATATTTTTCATTTTTGTCGGAACAATCAAAATATCGCCACAGATTTCAAAGGAATTACACAAAGATTTGGTAAGTTTTATCGATTGACCGCCCAAAATGCATATTGCTATGCAGTGCGATCTTTTTTTAAATGTCAAACTATAAATATATATAAACAAACACTTCATAAATTCATTTGTTTTGCCCGATGTTATATGCATTGATATTAAAATTAATCGTGTTATCGATATTTGTAGTTACATTACACAATTTAGACATCACAAGAAAAAGCTATTTTGGTTGCTGGCAGATTTTCTGCTGGCGGGCGTCACGTCTGTACCATTATTATTTCCAGGCTGACCCACGAGCCATATTATTTACAACAATAGATTGATATTGATTTTTTACTAACCCATAGAGATTTTTTTTATTCAAGCTTAGTGCGGCATTTATTTTTTGCCTATTATTTGCCGAAGGAGGAAAGAAAACATTTATTAAATAAATGATAAAACGAAACAAATATTTGTTTTTAATTTTATTTTTACAAATGAATAAAGTTGCTACGAGCGTGACAGTGTTTATACATTGGTTACACACTTCGAGTCACACTCATTATTCTGTCGCAATGGGTTAAAGTAAAATTTCCAAATCGTAAAAAATGCCAATTTAAATCATTATTCTCAACCTGACATTTAAAAAGGTACTTAATTATTTACTTGAGACAAAAATGCAATGAAAATATTATTTGATTTATTTACAGAGAAAGGAATATGTTAAATATGCCAAAGTTTTCCCTCTCACCGAATCCTTGGACTTCAGAGTGCCATCCAAATGGTACCGACGAATTATCGGATCAATGGAAATCATATTTGGACTGGCCATGGCAGTTATACCAAACGGTAATTATTATATTAATTTCATAAATAATCATCGTCATCCATTTATAAACACGTTTGCATGGAGCTAGCTTCATTTCAAAGTAATTAGTTATTATTTTGTTCGGTACCCAAGTACAGCTTATCTCGAGCATTTGTTGCACGAAGGTAAGATGATCGGCGATCGCTCCTACGCTGCAGTTACCAGTCCGGACAATGGTTACTAAACCGCATACAAACGTATCGGTAAATGGTTTTTACTTTTTACCATTTAAAGTAAAAGTATTAAACTATTATTATAAAACCAATATTTGAATTAAAATAAAAGTAACCAATTCAAATTGAAGTGTACAACTAATTTGATTGACTAGATAAATTATATTATGTTTTTTATAATATTATTTAATGTGGTTGAGTCGGTGAAAAATATTTTTTAAACATATCATATTATCACCATTAAGTTTATCAAAGTTTAGTTTTGTGCCTATCCTTAAATTTGTTATTTTTGGGCCAAGAATAAAACATGGTAAATGACCATGTATTATTATGCAACAAGATCAATTTCGTTGGTTGGGCTTATTATGGCGAGAACTGCTCATTTTTCACATATTTTCTGTTTGTGTTGACTGCACAATAAAACTGTAAATCACGGTAAATTTCTAAGGGAACAATAAATTTTTAACAAATATAAGAAGTTTAAATTGGTTTTTGATATTTCAGATAAAGTGAAAAATTCTGCCAATATTGGGTTATTGCTGATGACGATGTTAGCTGCGTATTCGCACTATATGGTTGGCGACCCCTTTGATAGAGCAGCCCCAACGCTAGTCTTCTTCTTTATGCTATGTGGGAGAATTATAATATGGTAAGAAAAATATTTTTGGTAGATTTACTATATATTTTAATACATTTTATATTTCAAATAGTTAAAATCATCTCAAAAAGGCCTTTTTGTACTAAATTTGTTTGTATTTATTAGTTTGATGTTAATTATTGAATTTTGTGAATCTTTGATTGGTATATATTAGACGCAGTCGCTAAAATAACACGTGTACGTAGTTTTGGAATTGGTTCTGCAGTTTTAATTTACAAATCGATATTATAATTATGTCAAAGAATTAAAATCGTATTTTTTTAATTGTAAAAGTATACTTTAATATATTGTACGGAACATTGCCATGAACTACAAAGGTTAATTCGTATATTGATAATTAAATTGAGGAAAAAATGCGGTTATCATTTTAGATTTAATAAAATGCATATAAACATGAATTTAAATTAATGTTTTGAATTAGAACTAAACATAGCTCATGTTATCTGGTCTCCATATTATGATGTTCACATAAAAAATATTGAATCAGTTCAATATCGATTTTTAAGAAAGATAGGCTGGAGGTTGGGCTTATCCAGAGTCCAACATACGTATAAATGAGTTAGAAACTAGCTTAAACATCTTATCTTCAAGAGTTAGTCCTGTTTAAATGTCTCAACTCACTTTTTGATGCGCCTGAACTACTGAGCCCAATAAAATTAAATATCCTAACTAGAAACTTCAGACAAAACTTACCTTTTCATACCGATAGCCATAAAACGAATTATGGTTTTCATTCCCCTATGATCAGAATTCTTAGGTCTGCCAACGAACATACCAGTCTTAATTTCTTTGATAACAAGTAGTCTTCTTTCATAAAATCACTGAATTAAATTAAATTATAAACACCTCTCCCCAGCTTCCACTCCCACCAAGTCTACTATGTACCATTGTGTCTTTCTATTTTTTTTTCATAATAATTTTATATGTATACATGTGTCCTTAAAAATGCCCGTTGGGCGTATGTATAAAAAAAACAATTCAAAAAATATATATGTTTATATATTCCAGGTATCAGATCAACAGACGAGACGCCACCACTGCCCCAACAGCTAACGGCAATGGGATAAAGCAAGACTAGTTCTCAGAAAGGAACATTATCAATTATTATTATAACATTTTGATTACTTAGGTATATTGTTTACATCGTAATTTTACAAAAAAGCTCAATTTAAATTAATTACGTGTATCTATCTTGTACAAAAATGTTTTGGTAAAATAAAACGGCAATGCTATACCATTATCCGCATTTTTATTGATATTTAAAGAAAAAATGGCCTGAGCCCAATGTTGTAATTTCACAAATATTGATTTTTTAAATGCACGAAAAAGAAACCAGTATAATTTATTTATTTAATATAGATAGTTTTGAGCTGACAGAGAGAAATTGTGGAAGGTTTTATCGGAGTATGGAGTAAATGGTAACCTGACAAGGGCTATTGCGTCACTGTATAAGGACAGCACAGTATGTGTGAAGGTGAATGGGTCATTCACATCGTGGTTTAATATTCCGAAAGGAGTCAAACAGGGATGTGTAATGTCACCATGGTTGTTCAACATATACATCGATAACTGTATGAAAGAACTGAAAGATTTAAGAATGGGAGCAAAAATGAATGGTATAACTGTTAACTGTCTTCTGTATGCGGATGATGCCGTGCTTCTTGCTAGCAGCAAAGAAGACCTTCAATTCTTAGTAACAAAAATCTACGAGGTATGCAAGAAAAGCGATTTGCTTATGAATGTTGATAAATCGAAAGTGATGGTTTTTGAAAGGGATGAAAATATAACTAAATGTGAGATCAGCGTGAACGGAGATATTCTGAATCAGGTAGAAGAATTTGTGTACCTAGGAAGTATGTTTACTAGGGACGGAAAGGCCGATAAAGATATTGAAAGGAGGGTGAGTGCCGGGAACAGAGTGAACGGTGCACTAAAATCTACTTTGGCAAACAAATGTTTATCGCAGGAGGCTTAACTAGCAGTTCACAACGGAGTTCTAGTTCCTACTCTAATGTATGGGAGCGAAGTATGGAATTGGAAAAATAATGATGAAAGTAGGTTGAATGCTGTCGAAATGCGATCCCTTAGGCGAATGTGTGGTAAAACGATGTATGATAGGTGCACAAATGTCGAGATCCGTGAAGTGTGTAAGGCTGAAACATGCATTATTGACAGAATTAAGAAAGGGGTGCTGCGTTGGTTTGGACATGTAGAGCGAATGGACAGCGAAAGAACGGCTAAAAGGATCTACGATGCAAATGTTGATGGATGCAGAAAACGAGGAAGACCGAGAAAGACATGGCACGATCAAGTCCATCAAATACTTGAAGATGGACATGTCAAAAGTAGGAATAATCGGCGTGCGTGCATAAGAAGATGTATGAATGTAGAGGAAGCGAGGTCTGTATGCCAAGATAGAGTGTTATGGCGTTCTATCCTCTCTGCCTACCCCTACGGGGAAACGGCGTGATGGTTTGTTGTTGTTGTTGTTGTTGTTGATAGTTTTCCCGACTAAACACATAAAACAATCAATTACTATGTTACATCATTGACTTTATTTCAAAGTTTGAATAAAGTATTGAGTTTATGTAGGTAGCGTGTTGCTTTTTAGATATTTGTGAAAATAGAGTCTCGAAAATACAACAATTTGTTCGAAATAAATAACGTTCTTTAAAATTTTTAAGCAAATAAAGTAACTGAATATAGGTGACACTTTTAAGTATTATTAATATTTAAAATGTTGACTTTGTGGTCAATATTTTAAATAAATATGAGTAAAAAACTGTATATAACCACTAACTGACTTTTCTATGTCTATATTGCACGTTGGTGTTGGCTACTAACGTCATGTTTTCTGTCATTACATTGGTTTCATATTTTTGTGAAACTACTACTACGGTGAAGGTGTATAGTGTGTATTGCATGTTGGTGTAATTAGTGTCCTGGCGGAGAGATGGGTACGTCTCGAAACTGGTAGACATAGAAAATTCGGTAAATGGTTATATACAATTATTTAATAACATTTAAAATGATATTTTTAAGTCGTGTAATATTTTTAAAATAAACAAATACTTTACACATCTTTATGTAGATTTAATATGATATTACCTACACGCCGAGAACAAAGGTGTATTGTAAAATACAAATAAAAAATGGCAAAAAGGAGCTTTTTAAATACAACTAAATTAATTTCACATAATACGCATAAAAAAAGAGCTGACCGCTAATAGAAACGCTGCCATTCGCATACATTAGGTAGGTTATGTCTCTCTCTAATTTGTGTCCAAGGATAACAAACATGTTCCTCTTTATTAATCTCATCAGTTCAAATTAATGGATCAATATAGTAAAGTCTTCCTTGATTGCCGTATGGAAAGTTATGCTGATCAAATTATCTTGAGAGTATATTGAATACTTTTGCTAACATTCAAAGCGATTATGCTGTTTTATAGAAATCGGTAAAAACGTTTTTATAAATAACAATGGTCACATAAAGCAAAACTCATAAAATATTTTTCCCCATTAAAATATATCGTCAAAAGTTAAAACAATCCTTGCTTTTATAAATAAAGAAAACGGTTATCCGTTTGAAATATTGCGCCATTTACAAATATATTTTTTTACGAATTACCAAGAATTATTAAAACCTTTTATTTGATTTTTTTGTCACATGTTGGTTGACAGTAAATATACATACCATAAATAAATAGGATACAAGAAAAATATCCAACATGAGCATATTTTGTGTGAGGTTTGCTTTCTACCTAATTAAGCTCAGCCGAAATCAAGTGGGGGTTATCACTAGAGCCCTTACAGGGCACTGGAGATTGAACAAGCATCTTGCTAGAATGAACCTTTCTGAAACTCCTAGGTACTATAGTGCAGGTGAGGAAACATCCATTTTACATTTATTACACATTATATGCGAATGTGATGCTTTACACCATAAAAGAAACCGCATCTTTAGGGGCCCACTGCACTCCCAGGTCTAATAGCCCGATAATTTACAGATCTAGGCTTGGAGGGGGAAATTTAGCAAAACGGGAACTCTCGCTTTCGACTTAATATCCAGGCTCTTAAAATACCTGAGTTTGGAGAGCGAGAACTATTCACGGGGACCCTTCATAATAGATCTTCACAGGTCGCACTGATAGCACTGACGCATAGCACTGACCCCCCACCTCAAAGTATAAGAATAAGAATATCATAAAATAAATATAGGTGCGTTTTTACTAATAACTAGAAGACCATTGGTTAAATAGACATGTTTCGACCTCTTTATAATAAAGACATCATTTTAAATTCAAAACAATAATCTGCAGGGTATTCTAATAATAAATTTGTGAATTAAATATCATTTAGTACGTCGTTCAATAGTCCGTACGTGTGTGGCCACCTATGTCTGATCCTTTAGTCGAAGTTATTTAACACGCCACACAGTTTGATCTCCACTAACTAAACATGCGCAGTGAAAAGTTTTTTTTACAGAATCTAAACTGTAGCTGCGCAGAAGAGCGTTACTTCGTTCGCGGTGACTAGTCGTTAGGTTTCACATCTACATGTCAATGTTCTGTCAGAACAGGTATTCAACATCCGTTTTTTTTTAGTCGTTTGAAGTTTCAAGTGCATTCCATTATAAGTGTTAGTAGTATTTGAAAGTAAATATATCTAATCCGGCGAAATATTTGTTCTTCGGCCTATTTCGTATTTTCTCGTTTCCATGCGCGCTGAAACAAGCGCAAAAACAAGCCAACGTATTGTGTTAAAAGTTTTAAAGTTTGTGACAAGGATGAGGTGATATGTTTACCTGTTAGTTGAACAGGGATAACATCAATCGGAATACTTCTGCTTTTAAGGTATCAACTTTTGCGATAAGTAATGAAATATTTACCTAAATGTTTTAACTTTTGAAGTTTGAAAGTTGTATGTGTGACAAATATAACATTTTACGGTTGTTTAGTGGAAATAATACTTTTTTCGATAATTTATTTGCGGATATGTTTAAGTAAGTCGTTTGTATATCCAGGGCGTAGTAGGACATTAAATACCAATTGAAGTAGTATTATTGTGATTGTGTTAGAACCGGAATTGCTCGAAGTAAAATTTTTGTTCTGTTGATTATGTATATGCATTCCAAAATATTTATTGAGGCGTGCTGGAATTTGTCAACTGAAAAGAACAGCACGGATAGATCGTAACTTTTGATTGCGCGTACATGTCACAATTCGAAGTTAGAACAAAAAGAATTCTCGAACGTTTTGAATGATGATGCGTGATACGTGTGTATTTTTCAACAGCTTTAGTAATTTACTATTCTGTAAAGCGGTTTCCCATATGCTCCGCAATTGACTTAGTACGCAATGCCCCGAATTCCATATTTTTACGCTTGTACTCAGTTCATTTCAAAGTTGTTCATAGAAATAACTTTTGATATAGTACTTTCTATTTTTCTTCTTTTTTAAATGATAACATACTTGCGATAAATTGAACCACTTGTTACTTTCGTTATCTGGTGGCTGCTAATTTGATACCTACTCCACCTATGAGTAAGATTGCCCTTTCCAGGCCTAAGTATGACGTTCCTTAGTTATGTGTCATGCCTGTTGGTTGTAGAATGAATGAACTGAATGAATGTCACGAAACCTAAAGAGCTAGGTTGCTTATTGTGTGACACCTATACTTTGCCCACTTAGCAATGGTGTCACACTTTAATCCTATTTGATTAGCAAACAAATGTTTATTTGGAAGAAGTTACTTTTTATTTCTACTCCACTTGATAAGAATTGTGTTCACCTGTTATCTGAAGTTTTTTCAAGGAAAATAAATAACCGATTAGGAATAATTAAGTTAATTTGTTCAGTTATTATCTTATTATCTCTCCAGTGGCTAGTAAACTTTTATTGAAGATATTATTAAGAGTTGTCCTTATTGTTTTGAAAATACCGACAAGTGAAATAATATAAAATTTTTAAGAAATTTGTGTAGGAAATATCCGGTTTCATTAGTTTAAGTAAATAGTTTTTTAATGAATTTATTTTGCATTTTCCCCTTCGGTGTTCTGTTATGCTTCAAAATGTGTGTTTGTTTTGGTTATAAATACATCTGGTTGAAGTCTGTTAATAGTTTATTTTGAATAACACAAATTGTTATTACTGAATCTGTTTCTCTAAATTGTTTATTTACATTTAAAGTAAATATAAAACCCCTTTCATTTGATTAATTAAAGAACAAAAATACAGGGTGTTCTTTAAACCCTGTCACATCCGAAACCACGATGATCAGTATGGGCAAGAAGACATATTGGCATATTAAAAAAAATATTTAGAACGAAGAAAATTTGTAAAAATAAAATATTAATAAGAACAAATGGTTGCTTACTTCTGTAGGGGAGAAGCGAGGGGGGCGCGGCCGCGTGGTTAACCATGTGTCAGACTCCCCCCTCCCCCCACCTCGTTTCTCTCCTGCAGAAGTTTGCAACCTTTGTTTTTTAAAATATTTTATTTGTTTTAAATTTTATTTGCTCTAAAAATTTATTTTAATGTGCCAATATGTCTTCTTGCTCATACTGATCATCGTGGTTTCGGATGTGACAGGGTTTAAAGAACACCTGTATATGCTAAGCAGGAGAATGTGCCATTGATAGTTTATCCACAATCTTTATTTTATATAATTTGAAATTGAGATGTTTTTCCAAGTGAAAATCGTAATTAATATAGATAATACTTATATGAATATAATTTTTGAGGCAAAATAAATAATTAAGAGACATTGAAATTATTTTAATATTGGATAGTACTAATTGACCTCTCAGTGAAGTGTAGAGTTTACTGGTAAAACTGTCTTAAAATGCTTAGATAAATTATGGTATGTTATTTGTGATACTTTTATTTGAATCACTTTACAAATCTTAATTTTTAAGGTTATAATTTTTATTTATTATATTTGTTTATTTACCTTTTATCAATGTACATGAATAAGTAAGTATAAGATACTGCAAAACAAAGGAATGCTGTGCAAAACCATTGTACCAAAGGGAAAAAATCCTACAAGCATAAATATTTATGGTACTTGAGAATAATTAAAGTAAAACTTACTTACGTAAATTGAAATGAATGAAAATTCAATGTACTTATTATACTTCTTATTTAAAGATGTCAAAAAATTATATATAATAATAAGTGATGAAACAGATTGCGGTTTGGCCGGCTACCGGATATTTGGCAAGCCCCTAAGCCGGATAGCCGGACATCCTTTGATGATTAACAGTTTTTCAAGATTGTCTATCTAGTTTTTATTTGTATCTTCTTTATATATCGACCATGTTCAGATAAAAGGCGGTTACTCACAGGAGTAAAATTTTACAAGATGACTAAAGAACAGTATAACACCCCAGTACTAGATTTCTCTCATAGTTAAAAATAAAACTTTTAATGGGCATAAAATGGGGTTTAGATTTTTTAATGATATTTTTAGTAATCACTCGAACAATAAATTGCATATGAATACAGTTTATAAGTTTATTAATTCAATAATTATAATGGTTTTAGCTAGTTTTACCTCTTGCGCTTTATTTTTTTCACACAGATATATTTTAGATGAACATTTTTTAATTGCAGGTTAAATTTTAAAAAGTCGATTTTTACAATAATAAAGGTTACTTCTTTTTCTTCAAACACAGTCGTTATCAATAAATCAATTTAGTGGCGTTGATTTCACGAAGTTTTTGCAGTTTATATCAGCATGATGTTAAGCTACTATCCGGTATGCGTTTCATCTCTAATAATAATGTTTTTCTTAAGCTACCTTACCAAGATTAACTAAACTATATATATTTTACAATTAAATTCCTATTTAATTCACTAATAATTTACTATTCAGTTAATGATTATACTCATATTGATATCATCGGCGATACTGCAATACCGCATATTTTTTTTACAAAATTTTTTTACTGCTGTAAATTTGTTATAGGGAGAGCGGTTAGTTTAAATTATTGCTGTTTTTACTCTAAATTATGATAGTTTTTCTGATACTCCAGCGGTATTTTTGGTTGATTAAAATCGTAATTAATATATTAACATTATGCTTTTTAGGTTCCTCTGCCAAAAAATTCAATGAGGAAGTTCAGTGGTTTTTATTTATTTTTTTATTTGTTAATTTTACTAACCCGAAAAATATATTTTTAAAATTTTATGTATTGTTTTATCAGCGCTATGATTTTTTAAAGTTTTGTATTTTTGAAATTACTCCGCGTATGATTTCTCAACTTCCCTTCCGCTTCTTCTCGGTTAGTTCTGCCGATTGGTCCATTGGTGATAAGTAAACCGGAAATCTTCTACAACTCTTATCATTGATTGATTCATATGAGCTAGTGACATTGTTAAAAGTAGTTAGTTTTGATTAAAATTACATTTTCAAGAAACTTTGCCATATAATTTAATGCTCTAATTTTTACTGTGCGTAAGAAAACATTTTTTGTTTTCAATTTCCCGTAGGGCTGAAGTTCCTCATTGGTAGTTACGCGGTATTGCAGTATCACCGACGATGTGTTATATTGTATACCGTTTTTCACAGCTTTAGCAATGAACAGCAAGTTTAAATCGTGATTTCGTCGTAAATAATTTTCTAGAACATGTATTAATATTAATAAAAAAGTATCAGCACTCAGATAGTATTAGTTACATAGATTTCATGTAACATTCTAATTGAACTTGTTGATAACATTTCTAAATGTAACAGGACTAATATTATCAATTGAATCGGCATTCACTTGGTAACACTTCATCATAAATTATTATGAAAATAAAACTTTGTTATTAGTAATACTACCACAGTTTCGGGAGAGCACACAGAGAGGATATATATAGAGTATTGTGCAAATTAATGGAATACAATTCCTTGTAATCATAAAAGACGTTTTTTATTAATATTTTAAGTTACATGTGACATACAATCATGGAATATTTTTGATTAAATAGGATGTATGTCCTCCTTTTGCTTTTATAACGGCCTGAACACGTTTTGGCATGGAATCAATTAAACTTCGGAAATTTTATTTTATTGTGTCATCTCGAAACCACATCTGAATAACAGCTTCTATCATCTTTATCTTGGTGGTGCAGTCCAATTTTGTATCCTAGATTTACAAATCGCCCAAAAATTTTCTATAGGGTTAAGGTCAGGTGAATTTCCAGGCCAGTCTAAATGAGTTATCTTTTTATCATTGAAATACTTAAGCATAAACTTCGATACTTGACAAGGAGCTGAGTCCTGTTAAAATACTGCTCCACCATTAAGACAATATTTACTCAGTTCTGTACTCAAATGCTGCTCCAATAGAGCTTTGTACTTTAGGCTATTCATCATTCCTTCTATTGGTATCAAAGATCCGGTCCTCATATACGAAAAGCAGCCCCAAAACATCTTCTTCACAGGTATTTCACAGTTTGGTCAATATGAGCCACAGTAAGTTTTTCATCCCCACTTTTTCTAACCAATTTTGTGCGATATCCCTGCACGAGAAAGTGGGTTTCATCTGAAAACAGCACCTTCCTCCAGTCTTCTACAGTCCATTTGGTATATTTTCTAGCCTATATGAGCCTTTGCTTCATCATACGTGCCGCAAGGAGCTGTTTCTTCTGTGGTCGAATTGCCTTTCTTCCAGATTCAATGAGTTTTCTTCGTACTGTTGAGTCATGTATCATCACCCCAGTGGCTGCCAAATCTCGTTGAAGTTCGTAACTTGTTTTTCTGGGGTTTAACTTACTATTTCTGATTAAAGATATTTCATCTCGGACACTAGTTTTCCGGTTCCCTCCACATTTCCCAATTCTCTTTGCTTCAACTGACCCTGTTTCTCTTTTCTGCTCAATAATCTTGCTGACTGCTCTCTGACTCACAAAACATTAATTTGCAATCTTCTTCCGAGTCATTGATGTATGTTCACATAAGGTTATAATCTTTCCCTTTTCCTCGGCGTGATATCCATGATTTAAACCAACTCAAAAACACTTTTTTATGCAAGCAATTTATAAAATTAATCCTTTATTAAGAAAATTTAAAAAAAACAACAGATAGTACACCAACACACACTAATATGAGCTGCCAAAGGATTAATGAACTGTAAGTCATAATTTTTGGCGCTAAAGTACTGTCAAATTGACATATGAGTGTTGCGACCAATTCATAATGGATAGTGTAAAACTTTAATAAACATTTCTAGTGCTTTATTTGAGTCACAAGTACTCAATAATCCTGTCCAAGATTCTTGACTTACTTTTTCACAAAGTATAATAGATTATTTTATTTTGCGCATATAAAACTTTGGGTCCTTTATATAATTTTTTTATGCCTAGGGAAATAGTCTACTAATTTTAAAAATAGGCAATAATAATTTAATGTAAAAAAAAATTATATTGCTACAGT
Organism: Micrasema longulum; assembly: GCF_059751315.1. Classification (NCBI taxonomy): domain Eukaryota; kingdom Metazoa; phylum Arthropoda; class Insecta; order Trichoptera; family Brachycentridae; genus Micrasema; species Micrasema longulum. The sequence continues at coordinate 195,731 of NW_028277695.1, read as the reverse complement.
AAAGGTTTAGGCCCGAGGGAGGATATTTAGCAATATGAGAACATTCGCCCTCCGCTCAGCAGCCAGGCTCTTTAAAGATCTCGGCTTGGAGAGCAAGAACTAATTCACATACATCCGTCACAATAAATCTAGTCACGTCGCAGTGACGTCAGGAGCTTAGCTTTTTTTTCTGTGTGTATTTACTGATATATTAATTAAAACTTTTGAAAACTAAAAAACAGAAAAAATACAGATGGTCCCTTCTGCTATCTGACTGTCGATGTATTCAGGCAATAATTAATTTTTTAATTTAAATATTGACACTTAAGTATTTAAAATTACTCTTTGCTTCACCGAAAGCACGTTCAGTACCGTCGACATATGTTGAATTTTTGTATATCTTCCACATCTCAGTATTGTCCTCATTCCCCCATTCTGAGCTTTCTGCATGACATATTGATTTTCAGTGCTCAGAAAAAGAACACTAGAACAATAATTGAAATGCGGCAAAACAATTGCTTTAAAAATTAGATAACCTGTATTTAAACGAAGATTTTTTCTTATTCTATTTAAAAATCCTACCTTTTTAGAAATTTTGTTGTTGATATACTCAAAATGTGATGCAAATTTTTGCTCATCTATTATTACATCTATATTTTCCCCGTGAATGTTAAGTTTATTGCATTCTTTAATTTTTTTATTGCTTACTCTCATGATTTTACTTCGTTTAATTTATTTATATCCAATAAAATATTTGATTTAAATCTATTTGCATCTCATTGCAAGCATCATCAACATTGTTTTCGGCCACATAGAGCAGAATGTCATTGACAAAAAGTTTAACAGAATAATATTTTAAGCATTTATCAAAATCATTTATATAAATAATAAAAAGTGTTGGCCCCAAAACTGATCCCTGTGGAACTCCTAGATTAGTAGTTTTTTCGAAAGATAGTGCATTCCCAAATTTTGTTTTTTGTGTTCTATCATTTAAATAATCACTTACCATTTTAGCTCATTATTGTCAATTAATTCCTATACTTTTTAATTTACACAGTAGTCTACTTCTTTTGATTGTCTCAAATGCTCTTTTAAAATCTAAGAAAACGGCTACTATACACTCTTATCAGTGCAATGTTTACATTGATTTACAATATAGTTTACTGCAGTTTCAGTTACTAAATCCAGATTGTTAACTCACTAATATTTCTTTTTTTATGGTATTCAATGAGCTGTTCTTTTACTATCTATATCCAAGGATTTGTTCATATTTAGGCAACCCGTTTACAGGTCTATCTTCAACTTGCTTTGCATTGTCGACTTTCAGTATCAGTGTTATTACAGAGCTTTTCCATTTTATCTTACTGTTTTCTATACTGTATTTATTACATTTAAACATCCTTCGTTATATATTATTATGGATCTGTTACTATTTTTACTGTTTGGCTTTTAAACCTGAAGGTCGATATTGAATTATGTTTTTTTTTCTAGATAGTTTAATGGTGTGAAGAACTACTAGCCGCCACCATGAATGGCCCTGACAAGAGGATGCTGGAGAGAGAGGCTCTTCGGAACATGATCCAACAATGGAACGTCAACAGACTCGACCTGTTTGAGCTGAGTGAACCCAACGAGGTACGCCAATGAATCTATCATTGTAGATTTTTTTTATTATACATAGTGTTTTTCAGGGCCACGCTGCGAAACTTCAGAGGAAGATTTATTATGATGTACTTTGAAAAACATTCTAATGTTTTTTTTTTAAAATTGCATTTTTTAATATAAATATATATTTTTTTATTTATGTCTAAAAAATAACTTTGTGGTCAAACATTTTAACCAATGTTAGTAAATATTAGTATACAACCACTTACCGATTTTTTATATCTACCGGTTTCGAGACGTACCTGTTTCTTCGTCGGGACACTCACTAAACCATTATGCAATTTCTAAAATACACTTTTGCCTTTACCATAACTGTAGTATACACAGCATTTACAAAAAATGCATTAATTACATGCAGAGGTAAAGGGGATGCAAACACCACCGTGTCCGAACATGCATAGAAATGTTTGGATGCGGTGGTGTTGGTGTAGTGAGTGTCCTGGCGAAGAGACGGGTATGTCTCAAAACCGAGATACATAAAAAGGTTGGAAAGTGGTTATATACTAACATTAGTTTTAAAAAGTTGAGTTTACCTTGAAGAATGTTCCTCTGAAGTTTTGCGGTATGGCCCTGAAACATGGTGTATATATTCTCTGTTTTTTTTTATTCAAATTGCACCTCACAAGAGGCCCATTTCTTATTTTTTTGCCGTTCCTACCGGAGTTTGGCGACCAACATCTCAAACTCTCACGATCGTGGGTCAGTCTGCGCTGCTGCATCCGGCACACTGAACCACTGTCTAAGATTTCTAAGCCATGATGCTCTTTTCTATTCCATACCCCGCCTGCCCTCGTATTTTTCCCTCCATAATAAGTTGGAAAAGGGCATACTTCTCACTGCGGAAAATGTGTCCAAAGTATGAGGCTTTTCTTCTTTTGACGGTGGTCAGTAACTCCCTCTCTTTGTTCATGATGCTTAAAACTGTTTCACTGTAGACACGATCGGTCCATGAGATTCGAAGCATTCTTCTGCGCAACCAAAGTTTAAAGGCCGCAATTTTGTTCATCGTTGAGACTTTGAGAGTCCAACTCTCCACTCCATACAGAACACTGCCAATACATAAGTTTTTTTTGCTTTCCATTTTGTGCTTAGTCTCAGATCTCGGTTCCACAAGAGTTTCTGAATTTTATAGAAGGTTGATCTCGCAATCTCAATTTTGATCTTAATATCTGAATCCGGATTTCACTCGCTATTTAGCCAGCATCCTGAATATTAAAAATGGGTAACCTGTTCTATCCCAGTACCGTCTATAGTGTGATGGATGTTAATGCCTCTCTGTTTGCTGGTCACCACAACTTTGGTTTTTAGTGTTCATTTTGAGTCCGAATTCCTTACCTGCATTATTTACTGACTCGACAACTACTAGGTAAAAATCCTATAAAAGGAAATCAAACAGAGATAGGTCTGCCTCGTAGTCTAATAGTTGGCGCTTTCGCCTACCATACTCGAGGTCCCGGGTTCGATTCCTGGGGAGGAAATATTGATTTGAAAGGTGGTTTTACTCCAATACTTTTTGTTTCTGGACTGGCACTTGAAGAGTGAGACTGATCACCTTACCTTCATGAAACAGATGTATATACCCTGCATTTGGTGTAACAGTGCAGTGCCCTATGCACCACAGTCTGTGGATAGGGACATGATGATCGTGATGTCCTTCACTAGGGCCCAAAAAACTCTATTTTTTCACTGTAAAATGAATGACCAGAATCTGATACGAACATCAAATGTTCAGGATCTGGGCGTTAGATTTGTGAGCACCCTGACATTTTATGAACACATAGAGACAATCAGTGGTAATGCATTGAAGATGTTAGGATTTGTTCTGCGTACTGCCAGGGTTTTCGAAAATACCCGCGTACTGAGAACCCTTTACAACTCCTCGGTGCGAAGTAGACCCGAGAGTGGCTCGATGATTTGGGGGCCACATGAACTGAAGTACTCTCTTATGATAGAGAAAATCCAAAAGAAGTTTCTGAGATATCTCTACATGAGAGAGTGCGGGTATTATCCTTGGCTCTACCCGACCGAGTTTCTCCAGGGTATGCTTGGCTACAACAGTTTAGAGACTAAAAGGAATGTGTATTTGACTACACATTTTTATCGGTTGTTGCGCGGTGTGATCGATAATTCTGAGATTACGATGAGCATTGGTTTGTATGTTCCTGATAATTACCTAAGACAGCGTCAGCATAGATTGTTTCATATTCCGATATGCAGGACCAACCTGCCTATGGTTATGCCTGTTGGAAGGGCTACCGCTATGCTGAACAACATCGCTTTGGATAATGATCTGTTTCATGTATCCGAAGGGGTTTTCCGGATCAGGATTCTCCTACAACTTTGACATGAATCTCTTTTATGTATTTTTTCCTTTTTATAATATGTATGTATTGAATATATGTTTGTAATGTATATGTTATATTAAATAAATGAATTGAGTTGATGTATCTTAAGTTAAGATTTTGATCTGAATCACACGACGCGCACAAATAGTTTCAACAGAAATAATGTTATAGTCTGTTATAAATAAGATACACGTACCGTGATCATTATTACTTATCAGAATAATATTCCACAACTGGGAATTGTAAACACCACTATTCCATAGCCACATATTTGTCTGAAATCTTACAAGTGTAACCTAACCTGCTTATAATGCTACTTTCCTTAATCCTTCTCCCGTGAAGGGTATATTTTTAATTGATCTACTTTACATGTTTTAGCAAAAAAGGCACGCAGAGCTAGGTGTCAATTTTTACTTAACAATTAGAATTTTTTTTTTTTTTTTTCAAAATCATATTTGTAATTGATCCAGCTGAAAATAACAATCATGTCATATGCAAACCTACATTAAAATCCTGCTTTACTAAGGAAGCTTTAATAAGGAAAAATAAAATAAACACGAAACTTCATTTTATTCAATATTTATATTCTTTAGTTGAAAGTGATAAAAATTTGGTCAGGTAATTGTTTTCATGTTTATTCTTTGTGTCAGCAAAAGAATGGCTAAAAATATTTACAGTGAGAATGTTGATGCATGCGGAAAGCGGATGAGACCGAGAAAGACATGGCATGCCTGATCCAATAAATACTAGAAGATGGACATGTCAAAAGTATTATAATCAGTGTGGGTGCATGAGAAGATGTATGAATGTAGAGGAAGCGAGGCCTATATTCAGACAGTTCAAAATGGCATTCTATCCTCTGACTACCCCTGTGGAGAAACGGCGTAACGGTTTGTTTGTTTGTGTATATGGGTTTGGAAAGAAACTCAAAATCTTCAATACTGCATCTTCTTCTTGCGGTGCCTTGTCGGGTCCCTCCAACGTTGGCGATCACTATAGCGAAAGCATCTCGGTCCTGCGCTTCTCTTATATTCCGCAGCCAGGTCTACTGTTTGTTGGATGTACTCTACATAGGGATTCCTGGGAAAAGATGATCAGAGTGGTTTCCCGTTGCCTCCTGGTGCATTTTTCTGTAGGGGTCGCCTTACCTTAGCTGGTTGGTTTTGGTTTTGCGGCGCTAGAAACTCGCCTTTCATCCTCTCGTAATCTGCTGTGAACACACCTTTATGAGGTTTGTTTATCCCACTGCCCAGGGTTTCCGATGTGAATGCTAACTAGTTGGACTAGTCAGTAGTGCTGTCGGTGTTATGGGACTGGGCATTTACAGCATTTTATAGAATCACACCCTCCAGCAAGATGTGACTCACTGTGACCCTACTGACAGTTCGAATCCCTGGATAATTTTATCATATGTAACTAACCCATTTTTTTTCGACATTTTATATTCTATGCAGGTCATATCGGTTTCTTAATTATTATCATTTCTCTTGTGTAGTACTTAAGTTTATTTTATGAATTGTTCGCAACATTAATTACCAAAAAGTATTTATATTATTTTTAAAACAACTTCAGCAATGATTTTTTTATTTCCTCGTAATTAATTTATCATGCAGTTTTGGAAATAATTGCTAGATCCATTTGCGGAACATCATTTATACAATGAATAACCCACTTATTATTTCTTTATTACAGGATCTCAGCTTTCACGGTGTTATGAGATTTTATTTCCAAGACTCTGGCCAGAAAGTTGCTACTAAATGTATAAGAGTCGCTTCTGATGCCACGGCCAATGATGTTATAGGTAAATCTGTTTTCATTATACATTATTTAAAAGTTGATAAAATACAAAGGAATGTAATTTAATATACCTTCCCTTATAAGACGTGCATGTTCCCCTCAAGAAGTAGGTTTTATAGATCAAACTGTGTCTATGGAAACATTGATTGTTATCTGTAAATAATGTGTTTCCATAATATAAGATGCAACCCTTACTAATAAATGTACCTTGACCTATATTCTCATGACATAATAGTATTACAATATTTTGATTGTATCATAAAACATATTGGAACAATTTTAACAGGAATACAGTATGCATCCTTTTGATGGTTAGAGAGATGATTTTAAACACACAAAAAATGCATTTTTAACTTTATATCTAAGAAGGCCATTATTTTCTTTCTTGCAAATGGGGGTCAGTACCAAATACGCTCCTGGTGTCACTCCGACCTGTGTAGATCCATTGTGGCGGGTCCCTGTAAATAAATTCTTGCGATGTGCCTTTTTTGTGATACAAAGCTTCATTCAAGATCCAAGAGCAAGATTCATTCTAGCATGGTTATTGATGACTCAGGCCATTGATCTTCACAATTAATTTAAATAATAACAGTTTTTAAAAACAGATGAAAAAAAAAGGTATTTCATAATTATTATGTCGTCGAATTTCTCGGTATTTAAAAGGCAGCTGGTATGCAGTTGTGAGCATTATTTCTAATAAAAATGCAGTTTTTGTTGAGTGCAATTCTATAATAACAAAGAAAATAATACATGTGAATGGTATTTTCTTTCAGTGCTTTAAAACTAGTTAATGTTTTAATGTTAAATATGTAGCTAATTTTTAGAATGCGCTATTTGCACATTGTTTCTGTTATTCACTAACACCATGAAAACCAATTCAGTAAGCAGAAATAAATAACCATGTGAATTCATAAATGAATTTTGAACTTGTCTTCCCGTCCGTTTAAATGCAATGTATTTGAAGTTAAAATGGAGTTATTTCATCCCAAAAACATGTTCTATTTCATGCTAATAAACAGTTATGTCCCTTGAAAAACAATAAATCAAGGTTTCACCTTGTTTACTTATTTCCTAATGAAAAAAAAATTAGTGTTACATTTTTTGTTCCATTTTTAACCTCAGTAGATAGAGTTGTTTCTAAAATCAATCAATGGTGTAGATGATCAGTGTTTTTCAACCTGTGGGTTGCAAAGCCTTTTAAGGGGTCAAAGCAAAAGTAAAAACTGGGGTTTTAGGTTCTGCGTTACAATAAAATACAATAATTTCAGCGAGAAAGCTGCGTCTGTTTATTTTTTTAACATTTTCTGATTGGAGACTATTTCTCTTTTGAGTTTTCATGTCCACCATTGCGTTGAAGATAACGTCAGTTAACATAGATAGGATGTGGCGAATGGTATTAATCATTTCAAAGCTTCCCTTGCCAGCTCTGGATATTCTTCTTTTTCCTTCACACGGAAAACGTCAATCTTATGCGAATTAAATTCCCATATCTTATAGATTGTTCCGCTGCTCCTACCTTACTCTTGATTTCTCGAATATGGTCTCTATAGAAAGAAAATAAAATATGCCGCCGTTGAAATTGCTGTTTTACTCGTAAACAAACTATTTATTAAATGTATTTTGAGTTAATTAAATGTTTTATTTTATTTTCTAGAAACATTAATAGAAAAATTCCGTCCAGATATGAGAATGCTCTCGGTAGCTTCTTATGCCTTATATGAATTACATTCCCACGAAGAGAGGAAATTGGCAGGCGATGAAAAACCCCTTTTAGTACAGTTAAACTGGCACATTGATGATAGAGAAGGAAGATTTTTGTTGAAAAATGTCGACCATAAAACGGTATGTATCACCCAGAATCTTTAAATCGACAACGTATGTTGTAATTAAGCCGATGTACTAGAATTTCAACCCCCCATGTGCTCTGTAGCTGTAAGACTTGTTGGGATATTTGTTGTGTAGTGCCCCTGAGATGATTTTCACACAAATGGCACTATATAAATTATCCAAAAGAATACAATGAAAGCATCCACCCCTTTCCCGAAACTGTTCATAAAGACTTGAGTCTTTCTTCAGTTTCGCATATCAATATCAATTTTTTTAAAACTAATTAAGCGAAAATTTAATATTTCTTTACAATCAAACTGCGAAAATAACAAAACAAATAAACTTTAAAAACTTTCATTGTACCCCTCACTGCAGTATTTGTCAGTTTGTGATCAATCAAATACACATGGTCAGCACAATCACCTTTTTCTAATTTCCCAGTATGACAGTGGAGGAATACAGTGTTAGTTCTAAATTGAGACCGCGGCCGCACGCTCCAGATCCAAAAGAATGATAATCCATACTAATGTTAATAAATATGACTATACAACCACTTCCCACTCATCAGCGGCGCTACAGCCCGTCGTGGGCCCTGGCCTCATCCAGAATCTGTAACCATTCCTCCCTGCACCTCTTCACCAGTTCAGTCAGCCCGATTGCTCTAATGTCTCTGTCCACATTATCTAGCCATCTTCATTTTGGTATGCCTTCTGGAGTGGTATAAAGAATTTTCACCACTTCCTACTGGTCATATACTAATATTTACTAACATTAGTTAAAATGTTTGACCACAAAGTTAATGTTTTAAACATAAATAATATATTAACTCGTAACTAGTACCCAGTATCCCCAATTTGTAGTTCGTCAAAAAATTTCGAATGTGGTGTGATTAAATGGTCAAATATAGTTTTTAAATTTGCAAATCTATATTATAATTATCATAATCAATTGAGGCCCTTGTTGTCCACAATAAATGTTAACACATATTCAAAAGGTCCATTTTTTGTATGGTTTCTTCCAGTTTTAGCTTTCATTAGCTTATAACTGCTCCGGGGTTTGACGCCGGTAAGATTAGGGATATAAAACTATAAAATTCAAAAGTTGTTAAGGTCTTCTATCAAGATGGGTTGACCTTTTTTTTTTACTGAGTTGTCATTTATTTTATTTACATTTTATAATTTACAATTTATAATTAGACAAATTACCTGTTGCTACATTGCTATGCTGACCGAAATAATCATGTTTTTCTTGCTTCTAGTTGGTATTAGATTGGTATAGGGTTGTAATGTACATGTAGATATACTTATATCATAAAACTTACATTTTTAATGGCAGATTCTTTACTGTTACATTTTTATCGTTTACTAACCTAACATTTTGTGTGAATAAGTAATTGACATATCTGAATATTCGCTATCACTCTGAACAACTAATTAACTAAGGTCTGAGAAGCCAAATTTTCTAGCATTTGAAGCAAAATTCATTAGATGATTCGTGCAACAAGTATTATACGAAATATGAGATGGTATGATTTGATTGGTTAAGGCCTATATTATACACACCATATTTTTTTATTATTCTGGCTTCAATATCGTATCTTCAAACATTCTTGTATAACAATTAGTTACATTTTACTCTTACTTTTTCATTACTCTTAAATAGTTCATATAAAAAATGTTGTTTAAACCATTATTTTTATTTTTCAGTCTTCTGTAGTTAGTAATGTGGATGCCAACTCTAATTTTAAGAGAAAATTATCAAAAAGAGAGAAAAAAGAACTGAAGAAAAAAGAAAAATTGTCTCGAATGAAATCAGATGTGACAAAAGATGAAAATTATCCCGTAGCAGAAAAACTTTATACTGGTAAACATTTAAATGATATAATTTATATATAAAGAAATATATATCAGTGTTGCGTTTTGTTAATATAAAAAGAAAAGAAGGAAATTTCCAGGGTTCAGAATATATGCAGTATTATTATGTAGATTATATATTCTGATGCCAGTTGAACATAAATGAGATATGCTTAGTAAGTTTGCGGTTTAAAACAAAAATGTTTAATTTTAATTCACTCTCAAAATATAGTTTCATAATATTTGTTTTACTCTTAATACCTTATTACAGCAACTTGTAAACATAATGTTTTCATTGCAGAGTTACCTGAAACATCTTTTACCCGATCAATATCTAATCCTGAAGCAGTAATGAGAAGAAGACGCCAACAGAAACTAGAAAGAAAGCTTCAGCAGTTTAGATCTAAAGACGGGGGTCCCGACACCGGTACATTCTTTTCACAATTTCTCAACTCAAAGTAACAAATCTAAACTCCAATTTTTTACCTCAAGATTAGAAAATTTACATCAAATAATCGGTTTCTTTTGATGATTACATAGTACCATTTAGTTTTCATCAAAATTTCAGACAATTATTCTAATTTTCTATGAAAAATCTGAGTTTAATGTATCAAAAAATATTGATAACTTTCTCACATTCTCGTGACAAGAGTCCAGGTTATTTATTAATATAATCCAGGCATAACTAATTAATTAATGAATGTAAAATTTATATTTGAAGCACTAACTTTGTAATTAATCATTATGATAAAAAAATGTATAAAATAGCTTTGTTTTTAACCACATAGCTAGATCATATCCAACTCACTTCACACTTCCTATCTTTACAAGAACAACATGACAAAAAGACTTGACTTATTAGCTCCATATGTTTCGATGTAATAATTAGTTATTACTGCTAAAAAGCTTGTGTAGCTTTTGAAACTGGTCGGTAGTTAAAATAAAAAAATAAATGGTTAAAAACAAAGTTTATTTTTTATTTATTCTATTAATAAATGGTTCATTAAATCTGATTAAATGAATGTATAATATTTTACATTGTGTGATTTTTTGTTGCAGGAGGAACCTTAAAAATATACGGAGAATCGTTGTGTTGTGATGTGCCTTACAAAACTCTATTACTATCAATAAATGACTGTGCAGCTAGTGTTGTTAAGGAAATGATGGATAAATACGGACTAGGAAAAGTAGACCCTCAAACATTTTGCTTGGTTCAGGTAATTCTATCATTCAGATTTAGTAAATATAGCATAGTGTTCATTTCATATCAGAAATACTTTTGACATTTTTTGCAATGGTTCTCCGTCTCGGTTGTATACATTATGAGTAGGTACTAGGGCTGTATGATAAGTACCTACTTATGTAGGGAACGAAACGCATATTTTTTTTTGTTGATATATTTAATTATCAAAATAACCTTCTTTTATCTCGATACATATAGTCCTGAGATATTACAACTTTTTAAAATCATCCGAGAAAATACGATTTGTCAAATTTTGCAAAATTGGCCTCTGTTTCGGCGATGGCCTTCTCGTTTGTCATGAACCGCTTTCCGCCAAGCTATTTTTTCATATTTGGAAACAAAAAGAAATCACAGAGCACCAAATCTGAAGAATAATGGACGAGTCAGCAATTGGTAGCATAATTTAACTAGCTTCACTATGGCGATTGCAGACAGGTAAGCTGCTGCGTTGTCAGGAGTAGTTTGTTTTTAACAATTAAATCCGTTTTCTCATAATTCAGCATTGAATCGGCCTAATAAATCAGCATAGTACTGCCCAAATCGTTGGTGAAGATGATGCTATGACCTCTCCAGCCGATGCAACCATCTCATCTTCTTTGAAGTAGATTTGCCAAGTGAAGTTCACCGTTTTGACTGTTATTTAATTTCTGGCGCGTATTGATGGATCCATGTTTCATCAACAGTCACGAAAGGCTGCAGACAGTTTTTCGGATTGCGCTTAAATATGTCCAAACAGTGCTCTGAACTTACCGTGCGATTCCGTTTTTATACCGAGGTGGGCAAACATGGCACACGTTTCGCCAACAGCTTTGTCATGCCTATTTGGTTTATTATAGATATTTTATATGCTTTCAATCGAGATATTACAATGTCAGCAATCTCTAATCTTCATCCAGTGGTCTGCTAACACGATATCGTGGATTAAGTGGACCATATCTTCTGTAGTCACTTCATTTGGACAGCTTGCGCGCTCTTCGTCAAAAATAGAAGTTCGGCCGAGCATGAATTCATTGAACCGATATCTGATGATAGTCATCGAAGGGTTCATGGTCTTAATAAATGTCATGTCACTTTGCTTTGATTTCCGCAATAAAAAAAATGAGAATTGTATCACTGACTGATATTGCTCGTTGCCCATGGTTGCAACTAAATATAAATTTGTCCACCTTCAACAGCTACCAAAACAAATTTACTCGATAAACCTGTCAGAAATTTTGATAGGTGGCATTTCAAAGGTGACTTTAAATGTTGGTATACAGATTTTGAGTCAGTGGCGTCATCAATCATTTAACACGGAAGTTTATCATACAGCCCTCATAATTAATTATCGAGTGTCCTTGTCTGAGCGATAAAAAATACAGTTTTGTGTGCGGTCCGGGTTCGACTCACGGGTAAAAAGGTCTGGCACTTGAAGCGTAAGGGTTATCACCATACCTTCATGTAACAGATGATCAATATACGATGCATTTAGTGTACCAATGCAGTGCCCTATGCACCAACAGGTGTGGACAAGTGGTATGATGATGATGTGTGTGAAAATGAACCTGAATCCTGGACGATTGTTTTTTACTCGGTGGCTACTCTCAGGTAAAAATCCTGAACAAGGAAATCAAGTGGAGATGAGTCCGCATCGCAGTGTAGTGGTGGATCATTCGCCTACCATACCATGCTTTAGCTCCCAATTTCGATTTCTGACAGGTTCAAAGTAGATAGATGGGCAGGCTATCTCCGTGGAACAATGATTACCCCCAGCACCGTGTTTGGCCACCAGCGGGTGCATTGTCTTCGTGTGAACACGCACGGATAGGACCTTGAAGGTGTCGCTTCTGCACATTTTTTCTGCTGAAAATGGAGACAGAAAATATAATTTTTATTATTTAGTTCATTCTTTAACAATTCCAATACATCTTGGTATAAAATAAATTATATTTTTCGCAAACTCGCTGGTAACAAACGTCAGGTATTAATTTTTCCAGCTTTCACCGAGAACAACAGCCAAATTTTTTTACTGTCCCAGTGTCCTGTCCTGCGCATTTGAGGCTGTTCACGGAGCTGTGTCAAGGCAATATTGTTCTCGTGTGAACATAGCCATTTCATCAAAAACATTAATCCAAAATTCTAGTTTTCACATACAGAACTGTATTCTTTATCAGGTGTATGGATGTCATTAACTAACATTACATATATTATACCTAGGTTGACGCTCAAGACAAATCGGAATACATTCTCGATGATGACGAATGCCCTTTAGCCATCGTCATGACGCAGCCACATAGGGGTAAGTGAAATACACTGTTATTTTGTACTTCTTGCTAGAAATATATTTTTATTGTTATATGTTATTCTAATACATAGTTTTTTCACAAAATTCAAATAAGTTTCCATCAGCATTATTAGACACATTGAATTTCGCGGGGCACCTCGGTCGGCTTCATTTACTTTTCTAGTTTTGTGATTCTTTCGTCTCAAGGAAAATTTATGCCTCGTTTCTATGTGCTGTTCGGCCAAATCTGATTTGCAAATATCTCGACAATAAATACGTAGATGATTAAGTAATAAATAAATTACATCAAATTGTGGACTGTGAAACGACACAGAGAGAAACGAGTGCGATACAGTACAAACCGATTTGTGGTCCTGTGGCTAGTGTTTTGGATCAGAGGTCCGTGGTTCGAACCCAACTCTACCACAAATTAATTCTCATTTTCTAATAGCAAGTTATTTACAACTCGTATTTGGGTAAATTATAAGAATGTTACACAATACCCACACATATTAAATAAACCCCGATGAAGCACGCTGTAATGCTATACGAAATGTCGGAAAAACTTCACAACACAATAGCTCAGAAAACCTCATTGGGCAGAAAATTTACTGTTTTGACATTCCTAGTATTATAAGCTTTTTATTCTTACTTCACAAACGTTAAAAAAAATATTATCAGTCTACAAGTGTATACCTACATTTTCTTCCTTTAGTGTTGTAGAACAGCATTTGTTAAATATATTTGAAGTGAAATGTTATTGGGTTGGCAAGAAAGTAATTTTGGTTTTCACACACAGACGGCGTTGTAATTTATTTAAATAACTTCTGTCAGTGTTTTGATTTTTTCCTTTTGATGTTTGATATTAATCATATTAAGGTTACTTTAAATTGTAATTATTTTTTTTCAATTTGTGTGTATTTTTTTTTTTCAATTTCAACATGAAGTGCAAAAACAAGCATTTTCTACGTATTTTTTTTATTTCCGTAAAGGAAATGAAGCCGCTGAGGTTCACAAAGAGATATGTTAAGTTTATGGTATTGATTGCGCAACAGAGCGCGCGTGTCTGAGTTGGTTCAAAAAAATCCATTCTGGAGATTTCTCACTAAAAGATGATCAACGTTCTGGTTGACCTACTGAAGTTGATGATGACCAAATCAAAGCCATAATTGAAAAGGATTGTCTTATAACTGTTTGAGAGATTGCAGACGGGTTAAATGTATCGCATACAATAATTAAAAATCACTTAAAATGACTCCAAGAAGCTCGAATGGGTTCCGCATGAATTGAAAAACATTCATGTAACACAACAAATCAATATTTGCAATATGCATCTCAAGCGCAATGACCGCGAATCTTTTTTGAAACTTATCATCGTTGTTGATGAAAAATGGGTCATCTATCCTATCATAATTCGAAAATGATCATAGTCCAAGCACGATGAACCAGCACAAACCACATTGAAAACCGAATTGCATAAAAAATTCTGTCTGTTTGGTGGAACTACAAAGTTGTTGTGTATTTTGAGCTCCTTCCCAAGAACCATACGATCAATTCAGATATTTACTGTCAATAACTAATAAAACTGGTTGAAGCGATGAAAGAAAAACAGCCAGAATTGGCAAATCTCTCAAAGATGGATTAATAAATATTATTATTTATTTATTTGTTCTTTTGCAATTTATGTATTATATTTTTTACATTACATATAATGTTCTTGGTTGTCCCATGCCGGGGAGTCATTTTATATAATTATGAAACATCATAATCTCAAATACAAACACATAAAACTATTTTTTTTATTTATTTTTTCTTTTTCTTTGCATTTTACAATACGTATACATAAGTTAAGAATAAAAAATACACTATTACATAACACAAAAAAAATCCCTGTAATTTGAATCAACTGTACTTTTTATGCTACCTTCATGATTTTTTTTATGATTAAGGTACAGTAAACCCACCTTTTAGTACTGTGAATAATTTGTAATGCAGTTAGGTATGAGATTAAATTCTCTTTTGTTTAGTATTAGACCTTTAGTTCAAGGCCTAACTTGGCATGTATCGAGTCCTTCATATCTGAGTGCACATGCACTGAACCAAAACTCATAATAGGAACTCCGTTATTCATTATTTCCTTTACTTGTTTGTGATATATGTGCTATTGAAAAATGTTTACCGCATTTTGTCTTTGTAAAGATTTAATGTATTCGTCTAGATATTATTATTACGGATAACTTATATAACACCATTTTTATAAAATAATAACTCAAAGGGCCCTTTAGAAAGTTATTCTATGTCACATAAGTCTATATCGAATACAAAACTTTATATTATTGTATCTCTCTTATTTTTTAACTTATGAAGTTGTATTTGGCTATAACAGGCATAAATTATTAAAAATATTTTATAAAACAGTATAGGTATGAGTATGTTATTTAAAAAAAAAAAATACATGTATTTCAAAATAACTCATATTTTCCTTTAACATTACAGCACTGTTAGCAAATGGATATTTTAGTACAGTCTTTTTAGAGTTCATTTGACTTAAAATTTATAATTTATGTAAAACAATTCATTTTATCACCACGTGCTACGGATTTATTAAAATAATTTAAAGAATATGTGGGTTTTAAGTTTTTTCCTAAACCTCACTTCACTCTCACATCTTTGCACTTCTGGTGGGTGAGGATTCTGTGCTACTTGACCTGCAACCGCAATTACTCGTTCAGCAAATTTAGTGTGTTGGTTGCGTACACGTATAATGACTTTTCCCACTGCTGTAAATGTAGCTGAGATTAGCTTAGATAAGCGTTAGACGTCTGTCAACTAGTTCATCTGGAATGCATAGTTCTTTTAGATATTTCGGAGCAGAGTTGTGCAGTGACTTCTACATAAGCCAACAGAGTTTGTATTCCCCATCTGTGGAAAACGTAGCCAGTGTTATTCTCGAAGTAGTGGAGTGATATTGAACTTAGAGATTCCAAAAACAAGTCTCGCTGCGTCGTTTAATACGGACTGAAGGCGAATCATTTTATTCGTTGATAGATCAGATAGATTTAGTTGTTAGTATGTTTGCCTACCATGCAAGAGGTTTGGCTTTGATTCTCGGTAAAATTAAATTAAATGTTTATTAAAAATTGTGTTTTTACACTTCAATATTTTATAGCCACATGGGTGGGCACCAATCCTGTGTTTCTATTGGTTCTTTTATTTTTTGCACTGATTCTTTCATGAAACAAATAATCGAGATATGCTGCGATTTGTAGAGTACCCTATGCACCAATAGGTGCAGAAAAAGGAGTTATGATGATGAATTATCGAAAAAAATAGAAATAATCTTTAAATAAGATTGTCGCAATCAAGCCTTTTTAAGGCAATTTATTTGAAAGTCATGCAAATTTAAAAAAAATTAATACCCCTTATTTAAATTAAATAAATTCTTTAAATTATAAATAAAAATATTAAAATATTAAGTACGTATTTATTTTTAAAAATTTAAACTTGTTTTACAATTGAAGTAACGATTTTTGTTTAAACGACTTTTTCATTATTATTACTTGTGACGTCATTCAATGTTTTTTTTATTGCGATCTTTTATTTTGCGATTTTATATAATATCTCAATTTTAGGCTTTGACCTTTGTTTATTTTAAATATTTAAAACCACGTAAAAATGTGATAATTATGTATTATTCATACAGTATAATCATTAAAAAAAAACAGTTGTACAAGTGTGCACCCTCCCACCCCGACTTGCTAGAAAAACTATGTTAAAAAAGGGGAGCTCAATTATATACAGTTAAGTTTTGTGTTGGCGATTAACATGAATTATTTATGTTCATGTAAACTCCGCCGAAATCTTCTACATTATTGAGTATTGGATTTTTACCGAACTTTATATAATTAAATTGAATCATACCCAATAAATATGATAATACTCGTAGTTGCGTAGGCGCGCTCAGACCTTTCATTACAAAGGGATGGTAGGAGATTTACCGACATTAGCCGATATAATTTAAGTTGAAATTTGCATTGCAAATAGATTTTTTGCAAAATAAATCCATTGCTTTTGTTGTTTACATCGTACCAATCAAGTTATCATAAAAAATTCGTACAATTATTCAAATTTTCAATTAAACCATTCTATATTATTTATGTTTAAAGCATTAACTTTGTGATCAGACATTTTAACCAATGTTAGTAAATATTAGTACTCACTGACCTTTTCGTGTCTACCGGTTTCTAATACTAAAATACACTTTCGCCTTCACCACCACCGTAGTATACATAGTATTTACGAAAAAATACATCAATTACATGCAGAGTTATAGGGGGGATGCAAACACCACCCCGTTTGAACATGCACTAAAAATTAGGTTGGTTATATACTAATGTTTTCCAACATTAGTTACAGCATTTAAGTCTGCCATGTCAAGTAATGTAATTAGTTAAGTTAACGCGAATTTTCCACGCAAAAATCGTCTCTCGATCGTTAGTAACAAACGAGGCCCGTCATGTTATAGTACTAACGGAAATCTCCATTTCTGTCGCAATAAAAATAATATGCAACTGTGTTGTACAGTATAGGTAGAATACCGGAAATGTTAAAGAAATCTTCTATTATTGTGCCTACTTAATATTATATAATAACGCGGCAATCAGATTTAAATTTTAGGTAATTTAATAAACCTTTTTCATTTATCCACATTTTGTAGTTTGTCACGGGAGGCTCCTCATCCATTTTATATCGACTCAGTTCAGAATCGCAGCCCAGAGTGCGCGCAAACTGTCGATCACAATAGGTCAGCAGTCAACACGCGATAGCTAAAAATGCAAACACGCGATATCTCTTTCGAGTTTCGACATTTCGTTATTTCGTCCATTCGACCTGTTGGGAGCCCTAAAATAGTAGACACGAGGCATTTGCATGACACGCAACTGTCGCAAATTAAAAAAATATTCCGCCGGGCCGAATAGAGATAGATCGATAGTAAATTAATCGATTTTCATACCGGCAAAATTTTTACGGCGGTTTTTTTGACAATCGTAATTTTGTTTGTTTTTGTTAATCTTAAATTCGGGAGACAGAGATTTTTATTTTGTATTTTATACACTGGTAACGGTTAAATTCGGAAGATAGAGATTTTTATTTTGTATTTTATACACTGGTAACGGTTAAATTCGGGAGATAGAGATTTTTATTTTGTATTTTATACACTGGTAACAGTTTGAGCTTTAAAGAACGACAAAATGTCGTTTGTCGATTGGCAACTTGAGAAATTCGGTAATACATTGGAGACAGATTCTGATGTGTCAAAAACAACGCTGACAGACGAATGTTACTAAAAAAATTATCATATGTTAACACATCACTTTATGTTTCATTTCTCAAGTTCTACTATGATTTGTAATTATAATAATCACTTCAAATTAACGAGTAAATATAAGCTCAGTGATTAATCAAAACATATTTCATTTTTAGAAATATGTTTTACAATAAACCATAGAATACCTTGGTTGTAAATATTGCTTTTTGTTGTTTACGTAAATAATTGTATATCCCGTAGTCTCCCAATTTTTATTTAATTATTTTCCTAATTCAATATTTTTTTATCATTCAGTTCTATTTTTTTGTATGCCTTCATTTCTTTAAAAAAAAAACAAATTACATAATATTTATTTACGTAACATATACTTTTATGTTAAAAGTTTTTAATTTACTGTCTATTTTTCTTAATTAAATCGTAATTTTTTTAAATACGAATTTATTTGTAATGTAATTTTTTATTGATAAAATTATAAGCGCTAACACATACTTTTATTAAAAGCATTTTATTGTAATACTTGTATGTAATTAATAATTTTATATTTATTGCAAATTGTTGATTTTTGGAAAATGATTAACATCACTGATAACTTTGACTTGAAATTTTGACATTTTTATTGTATTGACACAACACTTTGCACCAAATACAATACCTTTGTCCCATAACTAATTGTAAATGAATTTATGTCAGTGTTTTTACCCAGTTGTGAAAAATATTTATAGAATTAATTAGCTTTGGGGGTTTTCATACTTGTGTTTTAATTCAATTAAGTCAATTTATGAGGGCTAGATTGTAACCGCCCGTGCGCTCTGTCGATGCAAGATGTTTTTATCTAGCTCTTATGTATTAAAAAAAATAAATCTATTGGAATAGGGGAACTAAGATCCCAACCGCCTATGCGTTCTGTAGCTGCAGGACGTGTTGGGATGTTTATTGTACAGCGCCCTTTAGGCGATTTTCCACAAAAATGGCGCTTTAAAAATTATCCGGAATAAAAATACATTAATCATATTGAAACTATAATATTATTGATGTTAAAAACACACCGCGTGGCAATCGGTAATATGTAAGTTTACATTGTTAACATGTAATAATCATGTCTCGTCTAAAAGTATATTTTAGATCAAGTTTTTCGATAGTTTTTTTTCTGTTTTAGTTTCAGGTAATTTTTTTAAATAGGTCTATTATAGCGAGACAAATCGGCCTAAAGTACTTCGCGGCTTCCTTGTCTTATCGAAGTAGGTATGCACGCGACCGCCAATCTATAACAATCGAATTTTCGTTTCCGGAGTTTCCGACACTCCCACTTCTAGTCGTTTGCAATTCTTTTGTCATAATATTTTGATTAAGTTACAATATAAACATGATTCTTTGAAATCTAGCTATTCCCACAGACCAATTCCGAATTTACCTGCCTTACCTATTATTTTGTCCTGTCCCGCATTCGAATTAGACAAACAATTAAAGGTAAAAACTATTTACACGCATAGCGAATTGAGAGTAATTTTAATTTAATGTTTCGGCTGTTAAGTGAATTAAAATAAGTACTTTTTGTAATCATAATGTTTTGTATTATTTTCAGTAGACCCATAAACTATTTTTCCTTCAATTCATTATTTCATGCTTACGTTTTCGCTGTCACTGCGCGTGTTTTAGCTTTTAGATCGCACTCTAATTAATTATGACAAGTGTAAAATTCAAAAACTCCGTCGTTTATTATTTTATTTGAAAACAATTTTATAAACCCTTACGTATTATAACATTAATTAAACAAAATATTTGTTCTTTTTGAATTCATACTCTATTGTTAATGATAATATTTTAAACACCCTTTTTTAATGTTGTCTTGTCTTTGCGTTGGTCTGGTAGTTTATTGTATAATTTCAGTCCTCAGTTTATTAGCCCTCGTCTCATTTTAGAATGTTCAGAAAATTATTAAACTCATTTTCTAATAATAAAACAATTGTGATGAGTGTGCCGTTTTTTTTCAGCACATTATTATTATTATTATTATTTATTATTATTTATTTTATTATTATTTATTTATTTGACGGACTTATGCAGTCCATTCTGACAATGGTAAATACAATTTCTTAAAATAAATACAGGCACTAATAAAATAAAATTAAAGCTAGGACAAAAACATAAAAATTACTACCTCAAGACAAGATCCGGTCTATCCTAGTGAATTTTTAAATCTATAAAGACTTACACCAAAAAAGTCCAAATCTTGTCTCGAGTTTACATTACGACACAATCGGGACATTGGTGCATGCAAGCCATAGTTTGTGCTGTGTTGATCGAGAATTAATGAACACATGAATTCTGCTGTAGTTTATAAATAATGTTTTAAGGCTTTTAATAATGAAGAAGTTCAGCCCTACGGGGAATTTGATACAAAAAATATATTCTTACGCGCGGTAAAAATTAGAGCATTCAATTGTAAATGAAAAAATAAAAAATACATTTTAATAAAAACGAGCTACTTTATTATTTTTGGTATGTGTATATATATTTACATATTTATACACACACAATTCTGGGTTTTATCCCAAGGGGGAGTAGGTATAAAAAAAAATGTCACCGATATGGATATTCGCTAATAAGCGGAATGGGGAATGTTGTAGAATTCTACATAAAAGTGGCCACTTGAACCCAACCTATGACAGGTCATAAGCCCTGTAAACGCTCGAATATCCATAATCTTGAAACAAAAATTCTACCCATCTCTGTAGTGATATAAATAATAATACGAGCTACTTTGTTTACGGTAGGTCAACTGACCAATCAGCAGAACTCATCGAGAAGAAGGGAAAGAGAACTTGAGACGTACTTGCGTTGATAATACGGTACATATTTTTTTTTTAAATGCCTAGTTTAATAGTCTATTAACATATAAAAACATATTCATTACCTAACATGTGTTTTCATTATTATTCGTAATGCGATAATCGATCTCGCATTATATTGTATTTTGAACGATAAAAACGTTTGAAATCGCGACGCTTTGATACCGCTGTTATTTAAAAATAGTTTTGGAAATAAGTTAGTTAGTTAATTTTTTGTTGCTTACGCACAATGTTACTAAAGACTATGAATGTTGACTTTTTTATTAACGCTCGGAATTCGCTGCATCGATCGATATTGATTTTTTGCATTATCAGTTAGCGGAGATTATGTCTTACAAATCAAATAATATATTGCTTAGCATCATTTAGTAATTGGTTAGATTGATTTATCTCTCGTTTTTTTAACATTTGACATAAGTCAATTTTGATTATTTTTCAGGAGAGCAAATTCAATAGACTATTTTCTCAATCGAGAATTTATTAAATGAATTAAGATAAATTTTTATCTTAATAAAATTGAACGAATGTTATTTAAACGCGTACAATGTTTTATTTATTTTTTAAATGCTCTGCGAAATTGCAAAAACGGACTTACTGCCTCCTTTCTTGTAGCAGTCGAAGTGTTCGTCACAATTTTCTTTAGGATAAATTAAAAATGACAGTAAAAAATCGATCGCTTCATCCCTACTTGCTGCCTCGTTACTCGTTAGGCCCATTTCACACGTATCGTTCAAATCCACACGGCACGGTAAAACTAGGATGGGTGGATACTTATTATTTTCTTTTTTTATTTTATTTATTTAGTTTCTACTTTTAACTCTAAGGTTTAAATTTCTGTTTAATAAAATTTTACACCAAGGCTGCACTTTCCAAGATACCTGAACAAGAAACAAATGCATACAGGGGATAAAGGGTGGATGTCAGTTAAATACTGGAAATAAATCAATTTAATACTAATGAAAACCGTTTTCGATGATTTAAAACAGTACATGCTATTTACATTAAGCAGGTTCTTTTATTTTTTTATTCATTTAAGTTTATTAGAGTCCAGGAGGTTTAAAAACTCATAAGCGTTCTATCTCAAAACTTTCTTTTTTGACATTCATCCTTTATATCATGTACTCTTCAAATATGATAACAAAAAACGTGCCGACTAAGAAAATTTCTTTCTGGTACTCTGAAATAAAAACATATATATATATAATTTTGGGGTGCGTATAACGGTAATACGAGACCTCGATTTTGTTGATTTTAGTTAGGCATAATCAGTCCGACGTGCGGTCTTTTTCGCACAGTTTTTGGGGAGGTATTTGCGGTGACGGAAAAATTATATTCAAATACCTATTTATCAAACCACCCTCGCCGTATATCTCTCAAGTATCAATCCATCCTAATTTATCGTGTCGCGTCGATTTGGACGGTACGTACGTAATGGGCCCGAGCCAAACGGATCGGTACTTGCTACTTACCATCAGCCATACACGGCAGCTCGCCGCCCGCCTGCCCGCCCGCCCGCCCACGGTCCCACAACTGCGCGGTCGGCGCGATGTTTACATACTTCCACCCAAATAATTTCAACCACCCAAAACAATTAACAATCGGGAATATTTTTTATATCGTTTTAACGCGATAAAATTCGGTTAAAATCCCGAAACATCGACTGCGTGTGTTGTATATATTTAGGTTATTTTTCGATAAATTTCTTAATTGTCGGGAGAAAAATAAAAAGTTAAATTTACAAAAATATTTGGTGCCGAAAAACGTACGCGAAAATAGTGAAAATAGTTTTATAGTCAAAGTTTTCCAAAAGTATCGACTTTTCCGGCGCTATTTCCGGTTTTCTGGTGTTTTTTTCATATCGCTCTAATTATGCGCCGAACTTTCGTAATATTATTATAAATTATACCAGCTCATTTTACAGTGAATAAAAATAATCGTCCTTAATTTTTAAAGTAAAAAAAATATTTTGATAAATTTACTGTGGTTTTGATCCGTTTTTCTGAAAATCCTAATTATTTTTTTATGGGACCCCTGCACCAGTTTTACCTATGATGAACGCAATAATTTATCTTTAAATAACTAAATCGAATAAAGTGCCTTTAGTTGACCAATTAATTATTTTGGACCATGATGGATTGGGGAATACGAAGTGAGTGATTTTTCAAATAATTTTATTTTAACACTTATTTTTTTGAAACTTTATTAAAAGTAACTTACAACTTTTACTTTAACGTTTCATTATTTACTCTGTGATTAATTTTTATGCATTAAAAAACTTTTAAAAAGATGTCACATTAGGTAAAAAAATTAACTTTGAGATTATTAAAAAATGTTTTATTCTTGACAAAAGAATAACAGTCATAACAATACAACATTCTCATTGGATGTTATTGTTCTATTTCTACGCAGTGCGTGTTTTCCACAAATTGCTTGAATTATATTGAAATTAGGTTATCTAAGATCTCAATAAACGGTAATTGACAAAATTCCTTTATTTAATATTTACATAATTTATTTTTTATCCGTTAATTCCAAGAATAATATATTTTTTTGGAATTGCCAAATAATCTTAATATATTGTCAATTTTAATTTATCGATATACTTAATAAATTCATCTATATAAAATGGGGGGGTAATTACTACAAATCATCATCATTCCATGTCCTCTCCCTAGTTGGAGAATACGGTGTCCACATAGATCCTCCGGGTATCTCTGTCAGCTGCCTGCTCTTGTGCGTCCTCCCAAGTCAGGTTCGCATCCCGTAGCTCTGACATAGACTGCCGACGAGCAGTCCGCAGCAGAGATCCAGGCCGTCGATGCCTTGTAAAGTAGGCAAGCGTGGTTAAGGCACTCGAGAGGCATCCGTAGTATATGGCCCAGCCAACTGTATCGCCTCCGCTTGATGACAGTTGCCACCGGAGTTTGCTGTGTCCGTTCTCTTATTACTTCATTACTTACAAAGTCAAACCACCGCACGCCCAAGATTCTTCTGAGACATCTATTCACAAGTATTTTGCTGTTTTATGCCCTAGTGAGGTGTCTCACATATGTAGAGGAAAATAGGTGTTATATAGGCGGCATTTGGTTTTCACTGAGTAAATATCCGAACTCCAGACAGCCTTCATGCTGTTGAATATGGCGCCTGCTATTCCTAGCTGTACTCCCAGTTCTTTTTGGAACCTTCCATTTTTCGTAACATATACTCCAGAGTATTTGAAACTCTCCACCTTTTCGATGACTCAGTTTGACAGAGCCAAGGGATTTCGGACATCAAGGCACGAAGTGTTACACAGTACACAGTTTATGCAATATTTAGCAAATTACCGCAACTATGTCTTCTTCCAAGTCGGTCCCTCAATGCTGAGGATCGTGATTACCATGAAAATAGCGACAATCATAATCATAATACTAAAAATAAAGACAAATTGGTAATCCCGAAATTGAAGTTAAGTAAGATAAGAACATCGTTCGTGGGGCACTGCGCACTGCGTACGCTTCTACCATAGAACACCTGACAATGTCCTAGTTATGACAGACAATAAATTCAAAATTTTCATAAAAAGCGTACTTCAAAAGAATAAATATGTTTGGACCGTTTATGAGCAGATTTCTGAAGATATTTTATTTTTCTATTTGTCCTACTACAGTATTCTGATTATGTCTTATCGCGTAAGCGCATGGATATTTTTTTGTATGACGTAATTAATACTAACATTTTCTTGTACTTGTATTTAAGTTTTAAAGCTTCAAAGATGTACTTTTGCCTTATCATTATTTTTAGACTATTGTATCATGAATAAGAAACAATGTGTATTGTGTTTGTAACATTATAAGAGTAGGTAAAAACAGGGCGCTTTTAGAAAAATATATTTGGGTATGACTTTATTTCTTTGAACAATACAATTCATATGTAAGGTTCTTAAATTTTTAGATTTGCTGCGTAATATTTCTTATAAAGGAAATGTCTTGACGCTGGCCATTTGTTTATAATAAAAACTAATGTTTCTCCTTTATAAGAGGGGAACACGGCAGATTGAGGCAGACTGTAGTCAGAATTAAGAGACAGGGAAACATTTTAGTTTGATCAGTGGAGTGTGTACTAACGCCGTTTCCCCGCGGGGGTAGGTGGAGAGGATAGAACGCCGTATTACTTTGTCTTGTATACGGACCTCGTTTCTTCAAGTTGACATCTACGCCCTGTTTTGTTTATGTTATACTTCTAAATAAGTGGAAAATAAAGGAAATTCAAATCAAAAGTGTTTTTCTACTCTTTGATTTACGAGATTGTCATGTTCCAGTACCATTGAGATGATACAGCCTATTATGGACTTAATGAGTACATGGTAGATGGCAGTATATGGAACTAATAGTATTATTTTATTTGTGTTAGTTTATTTGATTATTTTTGGAATGTGTAGCTATTTATTGAAACCTAAAAAACTTCTAGTTAGTCTGTTCCACTCTAGTCTGTCCTCAGCCCGACGAACTGACTCATCCCTTTATTTGGTCAGTCCATCTATATGGGATTCTACCCCGGCTGCTCCTACCTTCAACTCGGCCAGACATTATTGTCTTTTCTAGATTGTCTGGCTCACGTCTAGCAATATGTCCAAAGAAACCCACTAAAAAACATTTTTTTACCTTTCTCCATGAATGCCACAAATAGACAATTCATGCATTCAAATCACCATAATATGATTATAATGAATCACGACTTTTCTATTTGTACCATTCGTAGAGGAAGATACAAATATGTGTTTTTAGTAGGTATCTCGAAAATGCTGATTTTGAAGTTATGTAGTTGTAGTAATTACACCACAATATGTTATATTATTGTTTAAATCAAACCCCGAGAGCTCAGCTGCATCTGGTTAAGTTGATTTTGTCCCTGTTGTTTTGTTTTTTTTATTGGAAAGCCACCAGACAATTACTATCAAATCATAAGATACATATTAGAAAAAGTCCAATTACAGGTTTCCTCGTAATTAGTTACATAAATTGTCACAAGAATACATTATATAATGTAAAATTAGTAATGGCACATAACTTATATTTATATATATAATTCTTCTGTCCGTGTAATATCACTGAACTCTTCCTAAATGGCGTAACCGATTTACGTGCTATTTTCGGCAAAATGTAGATCTTTGTGCTGCGCATGTTCGTAGATATTAAAATTTTCAATCGAATAAGTTGAAAAATAGTTAGAAGCATAAATAGTTTTTTCATTGACCTACCAGGGTTGCATTTGACAAAAATGCATGCACAAAAAAAATGGAAGGATGTTGTTTTTTTGTGCTTGAAAAAAGTTTTTGAATGTTTACAAACAACATTCGCTTTTTATAGATCCCAATCAGATTCTTCCCATTTATTTATTTTTACCGGATTTATGGTAATACTAAAATAATATTAACTGACATTGAATACATTTTTGAAAATCGTATTCATGAATAAAGTGCACCTACGTTGGTGAGAAGAGCCGAGTTTGACATTTGCAAAAAGAATTCCATATTTGAAAATGAATTATTTTATGTTTTGGAAATCAACCATAACCAAGTACCTAGGCAGGCACCTACTTAAATTCAATATTTGAGTATGAATAATTTGTAGTTTTGGAATTCAATCATAAAGAAATAACAAAAAGTAGATTTCGTAAGAACAACTTAAGAAGGAATCAACACAAAAATCTTTTTAAAAAAATATTTGAATAAAACAAATTGAACGGGAAAAATGTACATAAGTTATGACTGTTGATGTGTCTAATATAATATACGATGCTCGTTGTATTATATTAGACACATCGATAGAACATCGCTATTTAAATTTTAGGATCGATAATGTTCCACGTCCGGCGGAGGCCTGCGGACTGCCATCCGAGGAGGCGCAAGAAGAAGTCCGGATCACTCCGAGCTACAGGAGCTGGAGGTCCGTGTGCCGGACTCCTGCTGGAGACGCAGCCTGATGGATCCGCTTTGGATAATGGCCGCAGTGTGCGGCTGGCCACAGATGTCGTGGAGGTAGACCTAATATATTCATTTATCATCAATTATTAAAATGTACAAAGAATGCATAAAGAAGTTGGTTTTGTAAAGCAACAATTAAAATATAATGTTGCAATTCTCATTCAATTACGGCGTCAACCCAAAGGAAAAATATAATAAAATTTAACCGACAATGCCATACATATAAAACTAGAGATAAAAGAGGTATATGATTACCAATGAGGAGAAAACATGGTTTTAAAACTCGTTTTATAAGGATTTAAGACTGTACAATGAGTAACCTAAACAAATAAGAAACAGAAGGCATTGAAATATTTAAAATCAATTTGAAAAGAATTGTGCCATTAAGGTAAATAGTTCCATCATCATCATCATTCCATGTCCGCTCCTTAGTTGGAGCATATGGTATCCACAAAGAGCCTCCATGCATCTCTGTCGGCTGCCAACTTCTTTGCGTCCTTTCAAGTCAGGTTCTCGTCCCGAAGTTCTCACATAAACTGCCGGCGAACTGTCAGCAGTGGACGTCCTGGACGTCGAGAACCTGATGTCTTGTAATAGGTACATGTCACTAAAATTGAAAAAAATTGGTTAAGTATGCAGTTCCACTCTAAAAAGACTACAGAAGGTTGGGTGAAGAGATAAAAATTAGGAAAAATTTATTTATTTCAATATTTTAATAATATAATTGATTAATATCGTATATTATATAATTCTGATCTGTCTTTTCTTTTCAAAATTTTGAACAATTTTATCGATCGTCTTTATCTTTTAGAGCGTATTTCAATCAATTGTCCCATTAAATCAACAAGGTAAATTTTTTTATTATCCTTGGTCCAAAAAAAATATTTTCTAAACTCATTTATCTATCATAGCTGCTCCAAAGTTAACTTCTCTCTCTCTGTCATTTAGATATTTTAAATACTAAATTTTCCAACTTCAAAAAAAACTTTTTAAAACACTAAAATGAAACATTTATCAGTGTGTAATTAATTTAAGTACCTTTTAACATCTAAATTTGTCACAACAGAGAAGAAAAACATTTTCGAGAAGGGAATATGGAAGTCTAGGCATGTACAGGGCGTATGACCTGTCATTGGTTATTTTAAGTGGCCAAAAGTGTGTAAAGACACAGTGTGTAACATTAACCATTCAGGTACCGTTACCTCTACCGTCATTAGGCCTCTTGGTCTATTATGGTACAAAAAAAATACACATAAATTTCACCTACACCGTAGATCAAAAATTGAAGAAATGAGATGTTCAAACCGTGTGTATAATGATCATTTTAATTATTTAATGACGGTTCATAACTATAAATGGCAAAACTTCCATATTGCTCTTTCAAAAATGTTTTCCATTTTTGTTGAAATATCTTGTCAGTTTCAATAATCAGTTTTCATCTTGTTGATTTTTTTTCGAATTTTGTCACTGTCAGACTCTATCTGACTCTGTCAGACGATATCTCTATATCTGTCTAAACTCATACTGTATTTCCTTACAGGTGCGATGAGCTTGTATCTTGTGTTTCAGGTTGGTTCTGCCAATGGTGT
Source organism: Micrasema longulum (assembly GCF_059751315.1). NCBI lineage: Eukaryota > Metazoa > Arthropoda > Insecta > Trichoptera > Brachycentridae > Micrasema > Micrasema longulum. The sequence continues at coordinate 167,027 of NW_028277695.1, read as the reverse complement.
AGCTCTTCAGGTATACGGGCCATCCATACAACCTCGTCATTGCGTGGTGGCAGCCATAGACAGTGTAGTCACCATCACGCCTCTCCACGCTGATGCGCACACCTTCATAAATGGACAGCAAATCTTTCACACAACTATATTACAGGTACTGTAAATATAATTAAATGAAAACTTTTCCTGAATAAGGGCTTATAAAAAAATATTGCAACCAAAAGTTATTTTATAATTCAAAACATTCAATAGCACTGTACTAATTTCTGTGACATTTCTCTTATGGCAGAAATCTGACTACAATTTTTTCAAAACTCTAGATTAGAGTAGATCGTATCTTTGTATCCTATCGAAATATTTCACTCTGATTCTATCAAAATTGTATTCACGCTTGTTTCGACTACAGACACACAAAAACTCTATTGACTCTTGTGCTAAGCACTCAGGATAATAGGAGTCCATATATTCACATTCTATATATTGTTTTTTCAATATGGTGGAAGATGCATGCGTCACGATGCCAAAATCAGCTATTAAAACAGTAAATAAGTGGAGAAATCATAAAATAAATGTTATAAATTGACGAGTTGGTATGAAAAATGTAAAAGGAATAATGGAAAGGCATACATTACTAAAAATTCTTCACCTAAAATATTACTACAAAAGAGGTTAGTATGACGGGGATCTATTTGTCCAGATTTCGATTGTATATCAAGATTTTAAGGTCAATTAAAAAAAATGTTAACCATCATTGAAATGCACACAGCACCTTTTTGCTGCTTTTTGATCCTGTTTCATGTTGTTAAATAATTATTATAAGCACTTCCCTCGCTTTATTTTTCATTCTGCAGTTTATTAGAAGCACCTTGATTGTTTCACCTTGGTTGATCATGATCATCCTTTTTTATTTCCAGCATGGCTGTCTTGTTAGGTTTGGACGTACCTCCACATTCCGTTTTGTGGATCCCATGCAAGACAGTTCTCTTAACAGGAATCTCTCGCAGTCTAATTTTGGTTCCGGATCTGTTTACGAAAGGTTTGTTTAAAATCATACCACTTTCTTGTAGATGAAATATTGTTCCTAGACACATAATTATATTATAGTCAATTAGATTTTTAAAAACATTCACTTCCCTAGAGATTTTTTGTGTTTTTCACAGCTGTAAATACCCAATCAATTATTAGTTTACATAATCAAAATGGTCAGTGATGATTTGCAATATTTTAAAAAGTAAAGTTTATTTTATTGTTATAAAAAGATATTGATAATTGTAAATTAATAGGTTTCATTTAATCGAATTTTGTGAATTGTTTTATGTTGCAATCATAAATGACCATAAATATATCCCCCCACAAAATAATATACTAGCCTTTTACACAACATGTGCTTATGCTTGTGTTTATTTGATTGCATGTTTGTACCACATCATCTTCCCTGCTGCACATTAAATCATTTATTAATGGCATCTCCCTCAACACTCGAATCACTGACAATATCCGCCTCATTACAACTACAATATTCACGTACACCTTTAAATCTACGATGAGGACAGATCGCCGACATCTCCCGTTCCCGACAGTGTGAGCGGAATGATGTCGCCATCCATGCATAGCCAACTAGATGGTCTACAGAGCTCGGTAGAGATGAGCGGAATTAACAGTACGGGAGCTAGCGAACTCCAGAGGGCCATGAGCCCTATCTCCGCCTCCAATAACATGATTGCCGGATCCCAGGAAAACTTCCCCCTCTCCATTTACAACGGGAAGAACTTAAGACATTCCACGGATTCCATGTCTGGATTCAATAACAACAACAATAACAACATGAAAGTAGACAGCGAGTCCATTTTATCAAACGCCAATTCTAAGGGTGAATTTATGCCGGATAATTATTTCCCGTCTAACTATAATGACACAATGGGCAATCAGACCGGCAGGAATAATAAAGAAGATTCTAACTTGGGTGGTAAAAGTTACAGTGCCGAATATAAGGATAATTATGAAACAACCTTTGACTTGGAAGGAAACGTGGAAACCAAAAGTGTCTGCAGTATCAAGAGTGGGGGGTCAGGCAACGAAAATAGGTGAGTGAAACATGTATGCTTTTTTTCACTCTGTGAATATTTGAATCACAGAATTTTCATCAAATCGAAGTCGAAGTCTTAAAATATTTTATAAATCAATGTACTTCTTCAGCATTATGTGGCAATTGAAGTGTACCTCATAGAATGAATAAAAAACGAAACCCTATATGAATAATTTAACTTTAAACCATAGAAGTAAAGTATCTTCATAATAGTTATTACTTTATCTTTCTTACTCCCTTCAACAATAAAACTAAACACTGTTACTCGTCAATACTATGACTAGTAAGAAGTTTTTGGTATACTGTATCAACTAAATTAATTTAATAGGTGTAAAATAAACTTATATTATCATATACATAAATATGCATACTAAGAAAAGCTATTTCATTTAATAAACTAAATCAATGGTGTGACGAAAAAAATATTTTGATAAATACTATTGCATTGAACAGTAATTTTGAATATCTGTTAAATAGTTGTTTACTAACTTTTTATGGTGGCATGCATTGTCATCGTATTAAGCACAACTACAGACCAAGATGCCCAAGCAGTACATAAGTAGAAAATTAAGAAAAAGAACATCAAATAATAAAAAAACCCATTTGATTATTGTGATCTCCCCGAGAATTAAACTCGGAATCCATGTGCGGCAAGCATGTATGTGTCTTAGCCGTTACCAATGCTTTAGGTTCAATAGCTTTTCCAGAATCGATACAACATGGAACTTTATAGTTTATTTTGTTATGATATATCTTTCAGAATGTCTCGTGGTCAGGAAGCCATCCTTCCAGCTGTGTTGGAGTTCCCAGAACACACCCAGCAGCTTTTCCTGCACAATGTCATCACAGATCTTGATGTGGAAGTTCCAGCCTTCAAGCTCGCTCCTGTCTATACACTTTACCTCTGCGCAAGGTATTAATATTTAATTAATAACATCAGAACTATTATCTACAAAATCACGGAATCGGCAAGTTGTCCAGTCAATTTTCCAATAATTTATATTAAGCTGACGCAATAACAAACTGTTTATAGTTTTATATAAATCAAAGGATAATGAAAAATTGTTGACGATTGGGTGATCTGATAATATCGCACATGCTAAAAGTTTTGTTGAATTTTAATGTGTAATCATAATCTTGAATTCTTAGTTTCAATAATTTGATACACCAATTTGAAGTTTTACTTTTTATTTATTGACCATCAAGCGCTTTTGCCTAAGCAGGTGTATTAAAAATAACTTGGTAAGGTAAAAGCACTCAATTTCATTAAAGAAAACTTCACTTAACCTGAACTAAGGAGTTTGAATGAAGCTTCGTAACAAAATTATCAAAATATGATTATTATCAAGAAATGAAAAATGAAAACATCAGAATAAGTATTGTTTTGTCTAGGTATCGAGCATCTACACATTACAGACCAGAATTAACTCCAAATGAGCGAGCGTACAAGTTGACTGCTTTACTTCAACACGTCGCTTCAGTTATACAAAGCACTGTTCAGGTATATATTAATCAATTCTTTAAATCAATAAATGTGTTATTTTTTATGTATCTTACCAAGTTGTTTTCCTTTGAAACTAGGAGCGGCAAAGTGATGCCAGCGCAGAAGCCTTTTGGATGGCCAACAGTTCTGAATTTTTGCATTTCCTCAAAAGTGATCGCCATATCTCCGCCTTTTCTCCCCAGGCACAAAATATCTTGGCACATACAGTACAAACAGCTTTCAGGTATTTATATATAATATATACATATTAATATTGAAAATGACAATGTTCAACTACGTTACATGCAGTTCTACTTAATGCAAGTCAATAGAAAAACTCAATCTATTAGTCGAGTTATGCCACGAATTACTGCCTCATTCACCTTATTCTTCTCGTTTCACTCCTTGCTCTGTGACATTCCGATTCCTATTCCCATTTTCTAACACAACAACATGGTCATCAAATGGAAATATTTGTTTTAGAATGCATTATTTTGAACTCTATTATGTAAAAATAAATTTTTTTAAAAAACAATATGTACAGGGATAAAGTTTTTACGCCAGGATAGATATAATTTTCTGGAAGTATTAGCATTATGTAACACATTCGCAGACATTTTTTTCTCATATTCATTCATTCATGAATGGATAGTAAAAAAAAAATCCTTTTTGATTGGACCGTAATTGATGGTTTGAAGTAACTCTTATTTGACTAACATACTGGAACACTTTTGTTGCTGACTGTTTTTTTTATAGGGACTCAATATCTCCTTCTACCATATAATTACTTCAGTGGCCTTATACCGTAACTAATTCGTCTTGTAAATTCATTTGTATCGTATGAGAGGGAATGAGAGCGAAGTATGGTTTTGATTGCGTTAGAATGAGATGGATATATGACGAACGAAAGAACTTACGAAACGAAATTGTGCCAGAATGAGCCTGCAGTTTCATGTAGGCTATAGCCATTTTTTCACTACTACTATCTTTTAGACTGACAGCTATAGCCGTCATTTCCTGAACAAGAGACACGATTTTGACAGCTATAGCCGGCATAACCCCGAATGTGTTAAAGGTTGCCTTACCTTATATTTGTATTTTATAGCAACTTGGTGCGATGTTTTCACGTGGAGCTGAGTAGTGTACTGGCGCAGTGGCTAGAGGAGCCAACGAGTGAGGCTGCAGGAGCCCTACTTCTGGGGGCCCTAGGGGCCGCTATGGCCCTCCTGAGGCGCTGCAGAGTCAATGCCGCCCTCACCATACAACTCTTCTCACAGCTCTTCCATTTCATCAACGTCTGGTGCTTTAATAAGGTTTGTCATCTGACATTACTGATAGAAATTGTTGCTATTTGTTAATATTTAATTACAAACATCCCATCACTGCCTCACATTATCATCGCATATTGAAAATATGTACTGTTGTGTAAAATTTTTGATTTGTAAATTAACTACTGTTAGTTTTGATTGTTTTTTGAATACTTATAAAATTTCACTTAACTCAATTAGTATTATTAATATTTAAAGCATTTACTTTGTGGTCAAACATTTAATAACTCAATTAGACTTATTGTAGTCGAATTCAAGAGTTTTTCACAGCACAACAGTCCAATAAGCCCTATTATGGTGAATTGCAGCGTAGAAGACTTAGTCTTGAAAAAATTCTCATTAATATTTTTTTTATGATTCATGGCAGCATAAATTTGGCTTTTACTGTGTAAAATGCCACAGAGTAAGATTATAAAGACAACATAATTGTAGTTTTGACGGTTAGCAAAAATCTTTCATTGCTAATGATGACTAAATAAATTATGCAGGTGGTCCGCAGCCCCGAGATGTGGGTGTCAGGTTGGGGAAGTTTATTGAAGGAACGCCTGGCCCCGCTTACTTTATGGGCTGAGCGCCAAGGACTGGAGTTGGCTGCAGATTTCCATCTCGCCACCATTCACCAGTGTGCTCATCTTTTACAGGTAAAATTAATGCAGAATTCTCGATTAAAAACGAAACTGGTCAATGGGATTTTTTTTTGTTGATTTGTATTAAGGTCTAAGCTGAACTTTATCAGGGTCTATTTTTGTATGCGCTGTTTTGAAATGGGATTATTTGTGAATTCAATAAAACAAATTAATTTGTAAATAAATAAATAAAAAGTGAGAGTGACATTTTGGAAAAAAATTAAACCAGCTTATTGGATATATTCTTAGATTTACAAAGTAGTTTTACTATAGTTTAAATTGAGTATTCCATAAAATCATTAAAGAATGCGCTACATAAATTATCCATAAATAACCACAATATAATATCTCACACTAACTTTCACAAGTAATTTCTAAAACATATTTTACACATGCAAAGAAACCGGTTTATGTATATTTCATGTATTTCTGTAGATATCTGTCATTGTTTTTGTTCTCTGTATATTTTATTTGTTATATTTTTCCACATGAGTTACTGTTGATATCCCCAATAAATAAAATAAAAAAACCCAATTTCTTAACACTCGCATACTCATCCTCACTTACACATACGCAGTTATATTAATATGTAAGAAAAGTCATATAAATGGAGTTAAGTGTTAAAAAAAAATCTGAAACAAGCAAAATGGAAATTTTGTTTGCGTTTCCCAAATGATATCGCTTCTTTTAAGTTTCATAACCTAGATTTACTTCCACACAGATGAGATATCTAAAACCAGAGCCTGTTATATAAAATTAATTGTTAACTTGCTTACTGCCCCCCCCCCCCCCTTCCCCCTGACCAACTAGACTGTCCAATCTTTTCTATATTCCAAACTTTAAAACTAATCACTGGAAACATTATACCATCCCTCGTAGTTGCGAAACATTCAACAATGATTTCAATACTCTAGATTTATTTAACACTCTGAATAGTAGGCACAGAAAAGATCTAACAAACTTGATTGAGAATAACAGAATATACGTTTTGTTTTCCATAATTGTTTTCAGTTTTTCATTAGTAAAACGCAAGTGGTCTTTTAATTTTTTTATGTTTGTTGATATATATATATTTTTTAAAAATTTTCATGTATTTTATTATCAGCGCTACGATTTTTTAAAGTTTTGTATTTCTGAAACAACTCCGCGCGTGACGCCAGAGGTTCATTTCCGCTTATTCTCATTCAGTTCTTACCATTGGTCTAGAAATGGCAAGCAGGCCGGAAATCTTCCATAGCTCTCATATCATAGGTTGATTCATATGAACCAGTGACATCATGCAAAGTAGTGCGTTTTTATTTTTTAAATTATTTTCATACATTTTCAAATTGGTTAAATTTAAGTGAACATGGCAGACCTTATTATGTATTAAAATTTTTCCCCCGCTGTATTATGTATATCTGTTTGTTTTCCCAAAAAAAAAAGAAGATCAGAAAATAAGAGACATATTTGTTATTTCTCATAATACGAAAATGTGAACAATGAACGTAGATTTCTTTATCGAAGTAAATAAAAATAATTATAACATAAATCCTATTATTTATTTTTTAATTCATCAGTTAACATTACCAATGATTTAATTTTACGCAGGCGCCCAAGAACAATGTGAAGGACATCTTGAATCTCTGTTCGGTTTGTTTCAAACTGAACTCGGTGCAGCTGTCGTGTCTCTTGGGAGGATTCATCGATGACCGGGGAGCGCGACTCCAACCAGAGCTGGTGGATGCCGCGGTACAAAATGCCCAGCGACTAGCCGACGAATTACACCGTGCGGACGGCCGAGAGGTAACTTCATCATATTTTTATAGATAGACGGGTAGGCTGTCTCTGCAGTATAATGGACAGGACAGTAGGACAATAGCCACTTACTCGGTATCTGCGTGTTGCTCCTGCGCATTTTTTATGACAATTATATGGCAGAAAAAATGCCACACTTAAGATGCCTTTTAAGGAATTAACTAACTTTGTGGATTTCTTGGGAGTTTGCTTTCTAAAAACGACAAGTTGTTTTTAAGGATTTAACATATTCACTGCCAGCCTAAAATATTGAAATTTAGAAATTCTCGGTTATCAGATTCTCATTTAGATGCAATACAACGCAGCCACAAAAATATCAATAACTATAATCAGTCTTAAAAATATATAATTAGCGCCATATTATTAGAACTAAAATATTTGTACACAAATATTGAAGATATACTATAATGAGATATTGCCGAAGTGCGGCCCGCACTTATACGAAAAATACTTGGTGCTCTGACATTTGTATGCCCAAATGTTTCAAGGCAAGTGGTAGATTTTACCCCTAGAGAGTTTATCAACAACTTGTCCGCAAGATTGATAGATACATATTATATCACAACAGAGATGGAGAACATTTATGAGGACGGAAGAAGTTTCAGCTCTTTAACATAAAAAAATAAACGGATGGAAGAACTGAATAAACAACGATGTTCCAACATATAGCCCAGTCAAATTAGCCTAAAAAAGGGCAATCGGTCAATCAAAAAAAAACCTAGAGTTTTGGAAATGGTCTTGAATGGTTCCTCATGACTTGGGTTGATGTGTGTCAAAAGTCCGCAAGGGGGGACTTTTGACTAAAATAGGGGGTGAGCTCGAAGAGGGGGGGAGGGTTTAACGGCACCATTTTTCAGTTTTTACATAAATCTCGGCAACTATCAGTCCTATCGAAACATGTTTCAAATAGAAAATTAAAGGTGATAAAATTTGCTACAAAAATAACTCTATGCATTTTTGTAGTCAAAATGCTGACTGGCCATGCCTTCAGCAGAGCAGTACGAGGACACCTACTTGTACAGTGTGTTTTAGCTGAAATGATTCTGAATAGTCTGGAGATTTGATGAATAGAAGGCTGAACTTAGAGAATGGTGGACGAAGTTAAAGAATGGCACACGAAAACTGAATAATGAAACCCAAATGGGTAACAGTGTGACTTAGGTAGTACGGGAGGGGATGAGCGGGAAGGGTCAGGTCATCAGCCTTGAATGACAAAAGAAACCCCCCCCATCCCAACATCGCACCATTCATCTCCTTCTCTGTAAAACTTCAAATTGCATTTCTACACACATTATTTCCATATAAATGCTTATCGTATGCAAATAAAATAAGTTTGGAAGGATTTTCAATGCTGGAATATGCAATTTGCCTTAGCATCCAACTTTAGAAGCTCATAGGTCGGCAACCAAACGTCCTAGGACCAAAATTCATAAGATCATTTTTGTAGGAAATTTTATCACCTTCAATTCAATTTTTAAACGTCTTAACAAAACAGCTCAATTTGTGAAACGGTAACTGTTATTGCCATTTTTATAAAAAAAACTGAAACGCCCATCTCTAATATTATTGTTGTAATATAACATTTTTAAATATAATATTAAACAGAAAATAAATAAAAAATTGTTGAAATACATATTTTTAGGGTTTTTGGTCTAATTTCCAATTTTCCTTGAAAACGTTTCCACTAACAAAAAAAATTTTTTTCTTTCATATATTATATTAAAATAAAATACATTTTTAAATTGTCTTTTGATTTTCGATCGCTCGGTATTACTATTGGACCGATTTTTTGATTTCCAGATAACCTTGGAAGACAGCAGCACTCTGCCCTTGTCTCTGCTGATTCCCGAGGATGGGTTCAGCGCGGAGGTGGTGAGAGGGCTCCCAGTAGGATTGGCCGACTTTTTGGCTCCACTCCAGAGGAACGGCTTGTGTCGGCTCGCCCCCCAACCGCATTCCCAGGGTCATTGGACAGTCTACATGAATGGTGAGATGTTTGGGAATCAATATATAGGTATCGTCATCATAATACTCTTATCCACACCTGATGGTGCATAGGACACTGCGTTGCTTAAGAGGGTGCAGCCTGTCTCGATCATCTGTTACAGGAAGGTAAAAAAAAATAAGTAAAATAAAAAAAATAATGTACGGACATCGAATGCTCTACGCGAATGAGAAAATTCAGTGCTATGAGAAATTGGATATAAAAAATGTTTTTTAGATGGTAAAAATTACAGTATTTAATTGTACGGCGAAGTCTCGCAAAAATTTATGAAAAAATGAATAAAAATGAACTACTTTAAACTATGTTACAGGTTCTTGAAAATCAACCAATCAGTTATAGCGTTGTTATGTGTTGTGATGATTTCCGGTTACCGAGTAACCATTAAAAAAAAAACGTTTAGTGTATTTTGACAACTACGGGGTTCTACTTTTAACTGACAGCACAACTCACCGATGACAACTCTTGACGTCACGGGCGGAGTATTTTCAAAATTACAAAACTTAAAAAAATCATAGCAATTATAGTACGATACATCCATTTTAATTTATTTTTTTGGCTTAGTTTGATAGTCAATTAACAAATTCATTTGTTAAAAAAAAAACACTGAACTTTCTCATTGAAGCCTTCCTATTGGGTCTAAGGATATCTATAAAATATTAAAGTTTAAAAAAACATTGATATTTTATGTTAACCCTTAATCCAGGTATCTCATCACAGTAGCCAAACATGCTAACTGTGAGAAAAATATAAATCATGGTGTTTTGTATAAAATACTACTACCACTACCATCACCCCATTTCCCCTTAGGGGTAGGCTGAGAGAATGTACTGCCACACACATCTATTCTGGCATACATTTCTAGCTTCTTCCACATTCATACATCTTTTCGTACATGCCCTTTGGTTCGGCCTGCTTTTGAGATGACCAGACTTAAGATTTTGGTTTCTCTGATCATGCCACGTCTTCAACAGAAACAGAACACTAATGCATGTTTCTATGATTTCATCATTTGTTTGACTTCTGATTATCTGTTTTTTCTGTATTTAGTTTGTCATCTATAATATTACATTTTTGATTGTAGGATACCAAGGAGGAGGTATGGTCAGCAGTCCTCCACAGCAACCCCTGGTACAAGTAATAAAGTTGCACAAGAACTCCAATGGAATGGGGTTAAGCATTGTAGCAGCCAAGGTAACAAATTGTGATATATACTCTGCCATCATACGACGAAAGTCCGTAACCACATCGAAGCACATTTTGAGGAAATTAGAATTTTGTCGAAGGTGAAGATTTAAGCTTGTCGTAGTGTTATAGACAAAGATACTTATTTTGTAACACTTAAAAAAATGTGTTTTTAAAAAAGTAATAATATTATTAAGGAATACTCTTTTTATATTTACTTTTTTATTGTAGGTTTTCCCTTTCATTTTTTAAAAAAATATGGAATTTGTCAAATTGAGGAATACATTAATTAAAATTGCGCCCTTTTATCTAAAGGTATTTTTTTTATTGAAAATAACAATTTGGACTTTGTCCGACCGATTCCAGATCTACATTTAACTTATTTTTGGACCAGAGTGGTAGTTACGGCCTTTCTCCGTATGGCGGCGGTACTAACATCGTGTTCACGAAAGACTCATTAATTAAAAAAGTGATAAATAATAATAAAGATAAACATGACACTGCACCATTTTCCTAAAAAACAAAATACCCTTTCCCAAAAATGTGTTATTTTTATTTTAAAAATCCGTAATCTATTCCTTATTCAAATATTGAATGAAATATTTTTTTGCAGGGCGCCGGTCAGAGCAAATTGGGTATCTACATAAAGTCAGTTGTGCCGGGAGGAGCAGCAGCTGCGGACCAGCGGCTGCAAGCCGGAGACCAGCTACTGTCTGTGGACGGGCACTCTCTGGTAGGCATCAGCCAGGAGAGGGCCGCCGAGTTCCTAGTGCGGACGGGGCCCACCGTGACCCTGGAGGTTGCCAAACAAGGGGCTGTATTGCACGGCCTCGCCACACTGCTCCGCCAGCCGAGTCCCAACAGAGGTATATACATCTATTACAGAGAATATTATTAATATTGTATAACGGTTTTTTCTATTTCCAACCAATAAGTTGGAAGTAATGACCACGTGTAAATGATCGATCACAAATTTTCTACACTACAGTGGAGGAGGCAATTAAAATTTTTTAAGTTTTATTATTTTACGCAGTTTGATTTAGCATATAAAAATATCATAGCGAATGTGTCCACCTCGTGGTGTAATGGTCAGCATATTTGGCTACGGTCTCGAGTTCGATTCTCGACATGGTTGACAATTTAAATATTTGTTCAAAAGGGGTTTTTCCACTAGAATATTTCATAGTCCCCGGACTGGCACCTAAAGTGTAAGACTGGTCATCCTTGCCTTTATGTAACAAGATACACTGTTGTGGGTTACCAATGCAGTGCCCCATGTATGATTAGGTGCAGAAAGGGAATGAATCCATGTATAAATAAATGTGTGAAACTAAAGAAATATACTCTTTTATTGTAATATTTTTCTACTTTTAAATTAAATACCAAATATAAACTTATTAATATTATTAATATTCAAATGTAAACTTTATAAATACCTTCAATTCATTTTGGCCTCTTAGAATGCCTTAACTTCTCCTTTGTCAGTATGTTCTGATATCCTAACCATTTCTTGATAACAAGTGTGTATACTTTTAACAGGTTATTTATCGAGAGATCGGATAAATGATAAGAATCTGTATTCGTCAAATTCTGATAACAGTTTAAACGATGTCTGTTATAATGCTCCATTGAGGCATTCCGTGGACTCGGATGATAGCGTAGTGAGTGTCCACAGTTTGGTAGATGAGTCTGTAAGCGTAATGGTCCCACCGGATTTAAGATTCCCGAATATCGCCAAGTTGTACGCTTCAGGAATGAGATCAAAGTCTGTGGATGGACACCTGAGACAGACTGATGGATCGACAGATAATATTTACCATAAGGAAGAATGTGTGGATTGCATCAACCACTCCTACAGTTCAGATTGCGCGGAATGCGCTGATTATCATTCCCAAGCCCGAGATCTGGAATGCCACCATGTGGGTACCCAGGTGGGAATTCCCGATAGAAAAATGTGCATCGATGACTCCGATGAAATTCCTTACATCGATGAAACTGATTCAGAACCATTAATTTTTGAACACAAAACTTGCATGCAGGACAAAGCTTCTCAAAACGATTGTGTCGCAACTGTTAGATTATTATTTTCCGACTCCGTGACTTCGACTCGCGGATCCTTAGGAAGAAGGAGCCATTGCGATGTTAAAAGTGTGGTGAAAAACTCCACACTACCATCACCAGAAAAAGGGAGGACCAATTTTGGGTACAAATTTAAAAATTCTCAAAGTATTAATGTAGATATACAATCTGAAAATGCGGGTATTGATGTCGGGACTAAGTATAAATTTAATTCTAACCATAATAAAAAGCAGAATATTGAGGATAAAAGGGTTTCCCGAGAAAGGAAAAATGTTGACAAGGCTAAGGCAGAATTAAACAGCATGAGCACCAAACTAGCAGATGTTTCGTGTAGTAATCGTAAACATTCAAATGATAGTTTAGTAAGTTTAGGTAAGAAATCAATGTTGTCTGCGGTTCAGATAGCGACCTCTCACACAGCAGGTGAAGAACTGTTTGTCTATGAACCGAATTCATTAAAAGGAGAAATGCCAAAAAAAGAAGACTGGCGGCATACTGATGATTTAAAGCTCGGGTGCGGAAAAGTGAGAGCCCTCGTCGGGCACTTTGACAAAATTTGTCTTACCTATAAAACTAGTTTAAAGAGAAAATCTCAATCTAGTCCCAATATTTTTCGAGAAACTTCCCCCTTGAAATGTGATAGCCGGAATACCGGACCTTTGAGCCAGAGCTTAACTAACGTTCCTGATGGGAGCAACGAAAATTACTTTAATCTAGATTCTAAGAACTCATTATCCCCCGATGAGCATAAACGTCTACTGAAGCAATTACAAGTTTGGTCCAAGTACGGCACTAAGAACATCGATATTGATGATTCTCATGATGCGGAACTCCCCGAGGACCAGAATAATTTAACTACATTATGTAAAAATAATATTAAAAAAGAACACCAATTAGATAATAAGAATTTATTAAAACCATGTTTACGAATGAACCAAATGCACGAGGATAAAAGATTTCCGCTAAATAAAAAATTTTCTAGTTTGGATAAGCTAATTAATGTATCCACAGAGTCCAAAATTTTAAGAAACAATTATGTCAAATCCACTCCAAACATAAAGACAACTCAGCATCTCGAACAAAGTGGAAAAAAATTTCCAGATTCATACATAATCAAGAAAAAGTCCAATACCAAGAAAAATTGGCCTGACAGGTACGGAGGAAAAAGTGTCAATTTAAAAAGGGACTCAAATATTTATTATATTGACAAAAAACACCTTTCGGATACTCACAGGAGTTGTCCTAATTTAATAAAAAACGAACCCCACATCATGATAAGCATGCGCAGCGAAAGGAAGAATGTACGGGACCGTCCGCCCACACCTACACGCACACACTCGCAGGCTGTGTACGGTCACTACAGGACAGATAAGAGGCACGGTCTACACAGCAGTAAGCCATCTCTCTTGGACGCTTACATGTTAATAGATATTTTTATGATTTACGGAATGCCATTTCTTTTGGTGCACTATTTATTTTTATTTCAGCAATTATAAATGTTGTTTTATTATTTTTATTTATGCACAATTTATTAGGATATTTAAGTGCTTATGTTATCATGTAGTATTAAGTGTGTAGGTTAGTCTTATAGGGAAAGGAACTAGTCCAAAGAAATTTAAATATGTAGTATCTTTTATACTCAAAATCATAATACAAGTATGTTAGTCTGTTTTTTATTTATTTGTATTATTCGTTTTTCTGCATATAGCACATACAAAATGTCACACGGGATAAGCTCATTACGTTGTGGGCATGTAGAGATGTATTTGTCAAAATAATTGTCACTTATTTCTGCATCTGTCTACTCTGGCTTTCAGTGTGAAAGCCGGGTAAAACTTTTTATTGGTTCTTTTATATATAATAGCCAGTGTTGCCAACCCTGCCAATTGTTCATAAGATCTACCAATTTTTATGAGAATCTACTGAATTTGAGCCGAATTCTACTGGTTTTTCATAGATACATTTGAGATGTTTTTAGAGGGTAAACAAAAAAATACCATCAAGTTTTTAGTAGCAAAACTTACCTAATATTTTAAACCGACCCGTCAGTCAGTGATCTATAAATTTTTCCACAGATCAACTAAATGTTTTGTGTTTTGCTACCAAATTTCACTCAGTGAAAGTTGGTAACGGTGATAACAGCAACCGATAAACAAATTTATGTATTTTTTCTAACTAGAAATTGATGTCAATATTTTTCAGTTAAATTATTTGATTTTTAAATAATAACTGCATGTTTTAGAAGATGAAGTTTTTAAAACCAGTGTCTCATACACTATGATTGCGTAGGTCCTAGGCGCATGTCAGAAAGGGATCTTCCAGCGACTGTAGAGGCAGAAGGACCGCCACATGCAACTGTGAAGTCATCTAAGAGTGTTCCAGCATTACACGAAGTCTTCAATCCCGGATACTCCAGGTATTTATTTATCACAAATGTAACAACTTTTCGAAATATACTGCATTTGATTTATCAATATTCAGTGCCCCATGAAACATTGGCACAGATAGCAGTAAGAAGAACAAATTAATTTGCGTTTGCTTTTAGTGCATAAAAATATTGTGCATGCATATATTTTTTTTATTTCGCTTAAGTTTTGTTTTAAGAAAACTGCATCTATTAGTTATCAATAATAATCATGACCTATTGTTATTATCTATTTTTGAACTAATAGTATATGTATTTATTTATGCTTTATTAAGTTAGTTCATAAATATCTTAAGAATGAATATAAACATTCAATTTACATCACATCTAATTTTAAAATTGATTACAATATTTTTAGCTATTTCTTTTATTTCCTCAGATATCTGTTATGCAATTTTAAACTCTCGTATGATGAGTTTTTTTCCCTCATTTGTAGTCTTATCTTTTATTCTCCGGGATGAATTAAAGTTATATATTATTTATTTTTATTTGTGAATCGTAAATAATTGTGAGTGCCCTACTCACCACAGCACAAGGGTCCCATGTAGTAACATTATATAAGAGAATAAATAAATAAGGACTAAATTTTGTTGATAGAGATGTAAAACCTAGTGAAAATGTTAAACCTACCTGAAAACCTGAAATATAGGCATTTACAGGGCTTTTGACTGGTTGAATTAAGTTGTCATACACAATGTGTAACATTCACTATTTTGCCCCTGTAAGACACGTCATAAGTCCTGTAAATTATCTAGCCTCATATTTCCTTTTTAAAACCTTCCTCTATCTCTAGTTAAACTTAATTACTATAGATTATTGTGCCTTCGTATAAATTATTAGGTTGTAGCAATCCCTTCTGTTTGTTATGTATGTTTCTCATGTTTTCAGGACATCATCCAGCAATAGTATACCAGCCATGGCTGGATTGAGGGGAAGAATCAATCAACCATCACATCAACACACGGATCCCAATAACTTCTACCAGAATCTCAGCACATACAAGAACTCCGCTCCTCAAGACAGGTCATTATTACTATTCATTATTTCTTACACAACCATTTTATGTTTTTTTAAATCTTTGACTCGTACAAAAATTGACACTTTCAATACTGATTGAATGATGTAAACGCTAAATGCCAACAGAAAAGATATTTATTAAATAATTGTGTCGATTCAGATAGATTGTCTAAATTCAAATCTAATACTTCTCTTAGCCACCCTTGACATAAAATATTATTGTCATTTTTAAACAATGAGATTTTTTGTATTTATTTTATCGGATGTGAGAATTCTACATGAGGAAATAATCACTTAGTATTTTGGTTAAATAATAAAATATATTTATCCATAGATATTTAAAATATTGCTCGCAAGTTGCATCATGTTTAGACGTTACACGTCATGCCCCGCTTTTAACAAACATCGCATACAAGTATGGCGCAGTAACACAATATGTGCCATTTGTCCCATAGGGTGTGAAATGTCTCGTTTTTAGGTAATTAATGTTATTTTAGACCTTTATAGAAAATGTATCCAAGGTCGTACGGAAAAAAATAATAGTACTGTTACCATTGTAATTTTTTTGCTTATTTAAAAAAAAAAACCGTTAAAAAAAATTAAAAAAGACCCTATTAAAACTTATCCATCTCAGTAGTTTAATATGGTACTTACAGTATGCTTTTTTTTTAAATTTCGCTTGACTAGTGCGTAACCATGAAGTATATTATTTATTGAATTCCAATTCAAAACAAATTTAATATTAAAAAAAATATATAATTTTTTCAGTCAATCAAATTGATTTAACACAATTATCCTGTTTTATTTTGTTCTGAAATAAATATGTTAATAATTTGACCTGAAGATTTTTACTTTTGAATTGATGATATATTCAAATACAGCAGTGCGCATAGCATAATTAATAATTATATATAATTATTCTATAAATGATTGAATGTGTCTGTCATGTACGGGCCTGTTTCACATGTATCGCGCCAATCCACCTATTTATTATTTTCTTTTTTGGTTTTATTTATTTATTTTCTACTCGCGTGTGAAAACTTTGTTAAAAGATATTAGTCGGCCTCATGGTGTAATGTTTCGTGTGTTTACCTGCCTATTGATGGATGAAATAATTAAAAAATGAATTATTAATCAGTCCACCCTACTGTTCTTTTATCTCGCCCGGTAATTTTCGCTGTGGGATGGTGACCGGCTAAAGTCGTAATGAATAATTTATTTTATAGAGCCCTTACCTTGGTGAAGGGGACTAGTGCTGGAGACTACCAAGGCCCACCACAGATGAAAGGAACTCCCCGACCCCAGTCAGCTTACCTGACTTCACCTGGACCACAAAACACAACACAGGTACGTCCTAAATAATTTCACAATTTCTCTTTCTTCTCACACACTGGGTTCTAGGTTCAATTTTCCGTGGTATCAAATATATAATCCGTATAGAAGAAACCAGACTGTTTATGACTCGATGGCTACTCAGGAAATCAAGTGGATTCTATCAAATGAGTAGAAATATAACTGTCGCATTATGTACTGGTTAGTTTTGCTAACCATGTCTGTGGTCTCGATTCCCGACAAGATCAATGAGGAATATCTTTTTAAGGTGGGTTTTATAGTCCTTGGATTGCCTGAAGCATAAGACTGATAATATTGCCTTCAGAAATGATCGCTGATGAATTTAAAGCAGTGCCCTATAAACTGTTGGGTGTAGACGAGGGAATGATTATACCTTGTTTGCATAATCCTTTACATTACATTACATTTTATTTTTTTTGCACCACAACAGGCCAGGAGGCCTAATTACAGTGGTGAATTACATCACAGAGCACCCAGGCTTGAGAAAAATCACATTTCAATTTTTGTGTTCTCACCGGGAATCGAACCCGGAACCTTCCGTGCGTGAGTCAAGCGTCTTAACCACTACACCACAGAGGCTGCCTTTAGTGTGATATCACTCTGTACAAATTATTATGTGAATCATAATGTAACTTCCACACTTTTTTGTTTTCCTCAGTTTTACACTTTTTTTCTTGCTTGGGTTTTACTGTATTTTAGAGCCCAAATGAGCCTTTGCTTCATCATGCGTGCCGTCAGGAGTTGTTTCTTCTGAAGTCGAATTGCTTTTCTTCCAGATTCAATGAGTCTTCTTTGTACTTTTGACTCATGTATCATCACCCCAGTGACTGCCAAATCTTGTTGAAGTTTGTAACTTGTTTTTCTGGGGTTTAAATTACTATTTCCGGTTAAAGGTATTTCATCTCAGACACTAGTTTTCCGGTTTCTTCCACATTTCCCAATACTCTTTGTTTCAACTGACCCTGTTTCTCTTTTCTAATAATCTTGCTAACTGCTCCCTGACTCACAAAACATTCATTTGCAATCTTCTTCTAAGTCATTGATGTATGTTCACTTAAGGTTATAATCTTTTCTCTGTTCCTCGGCGTGATATCCATGATTAAAACCAACTCAAAAACACTGTCTAATATGCAAGCAATTTATAAAGTTAGTCCTTTATTGAGAGAATGTAAAAAAAAAACAACAGATAGTTCACCAACAAACACCAATATGAGCTCCCAAAGGATTGATGAACTGTAAGTCATAATATTTGGCGCTAAACGACTGTTAAATTGACATATGAGTGTTGCTATATTTAAAAAATTACAAAAATTACTTGTTCCATTGATTCGCACAATACTATAACTGTGTTATGGTAAACAAATTGTAGTAGAGTGGGGATTGAACCTCGGACCTCTTGATCCAGAGCCCGCGACAATTAAAACAACATCTGCTCAAACAACGCTCGGGAGGAAAGCTCCCAATAAGTAGAAACAGGATTTGCCCAAACGAGTCTCGTGCTCGTCAGTATAGAAAAAACTTTGCATCTCAGACACTCTTGGTCAAATCTGTCAAGTGTTCAAAAATGTTTCGCTGAAAAGTTTATTTAAAAAATAGAAAAAAACCGAACTATTTGATGTAATTTATTATTACATTATTTATTTATTATAAATTATATTGCAATGTGTTGTGAAACTTTGTTTGCAGTTGCATGGAGGATATCCTAGTATGCCGAATGTGAACGACAGCTACAACCCCAATCTGAGTTCCATGAGTGTGGATAAGTCGTGGAAGGGTGGGCCTCCCGCGAGTCCGCGCACACCGCACACACCGCACACAGCACATGGCCACCACCCACCACACGGACCACATACACCACATACACCACATGGAACACACACCCAACACATACCCCAAACACCACATCAGCTCGTCAACTCCAATCCTCAAATTAACAGGTTAGTATTATTACAAATTATCACTTTTACCTCAGTAAGAAATCTTCCATTGCTGGAAAAGGCTTCAATTTTGTGAGAGGGGAAAGAAGTAAAGACAACAATATTATATAGTGTACGCGTCCTTTTATTTATGCCGGCATTACCGACTTTAAAATAAATGTGTCACTCGCGGATTCGCGGTTTACAGCAAAACCATGGGCCGCAGGTACTCAGGTCGAGAATCGCAAGCGCAGCCACGAAACAGTCGTCACACGTCTGTTGTTAAACCAAACCAAAAATTTGCAATGTTTTTGTCCTGGGCAATGGAGTGGAATGCCGTCCCCTGCAGCTGTGGTGCGTTACTACTCTGAGGTTAAATTGAATATCCCCCCCGAGTGAAAATACCATATTATAAGTGCAATCTCTTAAAAAATGAAAATAAATAATTGAGGGCGCTGCTGTTCCTCTTATGAACCAATCACCATAACAAGCCACTTATAATTAGTTTTTGCCAGAGTTAAATCAGAAGTAGTTTTGATTTTTACCAATTCCTACTTTTTTATATTATGTTTAATAAGGCTAATGAGGAGGTTTATGGTCGGTGGTTTTTTAAAAATATTTTATTATTTGTTAATAGAATACTAAACTAAGCTTAAAAAAAATGTAAAAATTTTATGTATCGTATCGTATTATCAGCGCTATGATTTTTTAATGTTTTGTATTTCTGAAATCGCGTGTGACGTCTCAAGTTCTCTTCCGCTCCTTCTCGGTCAGTTCTGCCTATTGGTCTGTTCTCTTATTGTAAACTGGAAATCTTTCACGACTCTCTTATTGTTGGTTGATTCTAAGTGAATTAGTGACATCGTTCGAAGTAGTTGGTGTTTATTATATATATATTTAAAAAAATTGTACATTTTTAAGAAACTTTGTAGTACAATTGAATGCTCTAATTTTTACCGCACATAAGAAAACATTTTTTGTATCTAATATCTAGTTTTAGTTTTATTTATAATTATAGTTATTGTAGTTTTAGTCAAATCCAGACAATGTACCCATATATTTTTTTAAAAAGTACATATATATAAGCTAAAGGTCAAACCGTACTAGAGCGGCACTGTGCGGCATGTCACTGCAATAAGAAATATTATTTTCACTGTTCTGGATGAAACAAACAGTACTACAGCTGCGCTACACTGCACGGCACTCTACAAAATTTTGAAGTGAAAATGCTGAAGTGCAGCGACACCGTAGTGCTGTTTGAACTTAAAAGTTTTGATAAAAAATAAAATCAATGTTTTAGACACCTAACAAAAAAATAGTGAAAAATTTTGTTTACTTTCAGATCCCAATATGGCACTGAAGATCCTAATATGCAAATGCAACAAAATCATCCCATGTCACCAGTGAAACAACAGCCCCCTGTTGCTCCTAAACCTCAGGTAAAAATGTTCTTGATAATTCAAAATATTATATGCACGAATGTGGAAGAAGCTAGGAATGCAAAACAGGATAGACGCGTGTGGAGTTCCGTTCTCTACCTACCGCTACGGGGAAATGGCACAATGGTAGTACGTAGTAGTGATTTCATTTTAAAATTGGTCTTTAATATTACAGTGGTGCCTCACACAACGAACTTAATTCGTTCCAGGAGCAAGTTCGTTATGCGAAAAGTTCGTTATGTGAAACGCGTTTTCCCATAACAATACATGTTAAAAAAAATAATTCGTTCTGTAGCATAAAATATGGTAAGATGACATAAAAAAAAGATAAATTTTTTGTTAATATTTTTATTTAGATACATCTAAAAACATAATGAAAAAAACACACATTTTTTAATTTTAAGAAATAATCGAATCTTGCACATCTTCATCCATTTTCCGCTTTTTGGCCGATGGTGCAGTGAAAAACCTGTCCAAAGTCGTTTGTTTCTCTCATTTCTTCAACATCTGCCGGAAATAACGAACAAGAGTATCGGAGTACAGGTCGTTGATCCTGTTTGCTTCAGCGGAATCCGGATAGTGGGCATTGGTAAACTCCTGAACTGCTTTCCATTTGACCAGGATGTTCTTGATGTCAGCAGTTGGAATTGGTTGATTGTTTGATTGTTGCTCCTCGTTATCAGATGACGCTTCCCTTTGAGCATTGTCCTGTTGTTGGGCCAGAAGTGTTTGGAGCTCTTCAGTTGTCAGCTCTTCTTTGTGTTCCTCAATAAGCTCCTCTACATCCTCTTCAACGATTGCTGCGACACGTGCGTAAGTTAAGCGTACTGCTCAGTGACTAACGACTGCCTGCGCGGAAGGAATAAATCGGCAGTGATCGTGTGAAGTGGGCGACTTCGTTGTGTGAAGCGAAGTTCGTTGTATGAATCGTGAAATGAACGAAAAGGAAGTTCGTTGTGTGCAGCGTTCGCTGTGCGAGACGTTCGTTATGCGAGGCACCACTGTATTTATATTCTTTTAATAGTTTTTATTTTGGGTCTAAGGATTTTTTTACATTTTTCACAGGGAATGAAAAGAGGTGTTTCCGGTGAAATATCACAGGATATGCCGGAAGGTCCCCCACTTCCCCCCACTGACACCCACCCTCTCTACCCTCACTATCAAGGGGATGAAGGTAAATTGTTGATCCAATAATAAATTATGTATAAATATGTCTCTGTTGCATCTTTTTTGAAGTCATGTTAAGTCAACTTTTCAAGAAAGTTTTTTTCTCACTATACCTACCTAATTTTGGCAAAAGCTGGTCATGGGTAGTACATGTACAATAATGTGACTATCTACGTTATATTTATGATTATCTGTTCTGAAATGATAAGGTCATGACGTTCTATTTCGGTAATGCTGTTTTTAAAGTGTTACCAAAAGAGAAAAGCCATAAGAACACCGGTGGTCTCTTTTCGACAGACTATATTTCTCAATAGTGTTCCGTCATTTATGTAGTTTTTGTCTGTAATTAATTTTTCTTCTACAATATTTTAGTTGGTAGTTACCATGCCAGTTCATCAGAGCCCCCCGCTGTAGGGCTCTACCCTCACCCTGCTGCAGCTGCCCCTCCCTCCGCACTCTCCAACCCCTGGCATCGAGAAGAAAGGGAGAAGGTAAAATAATCATTGATAATCAACAGAGAGCAATGAGAAAGTCTATTTTTACTCTGGTATTAGTGTATCACTTAACTGTTTTTTTTTCAATCGTTTGCGAGTGATTTTGGCTCTTGCAAACAAAAATCAGAAGTGTTTAAAAATGTGTGTGAAGGAAACCACAAAACTTACTCCAGAAAAAAATATGCTGTGAGATGTGTAAAATCAGTATTGAAGAATTATTATAGCATTTATGCTTTATATTTTTTGGTCAGGCCAGTTCTGGGCATGAAAAACTTGAGACACTGTGCAAACCGTTTCAAATGACACATTTTAGCTTTTCCGTTTAACATATGAAAATGGTCCAGGGGCATTATTCGAATAGGTAAATAATGGAGAGGAAAAATCGGGAGCAGGGAAGAGGGGAAGTTTGCATGATTGCATGTCAGGGGAACTAGGTGCTATAGGTTTTTTCCTAGGCTCGAGATCAGAAGGATCCCCAGGACCCACCATGCTGACAGCTAAGATGAAGTAAAAACAACAACAAAAAAAGTGAAAAATAAAACAGTAACAAAAATTCAATAAAAATAAATCATTAAAAAAAAAACGTTCCTCCCTCTTTGTCTAGTAATAAATAATCCACTACAAAAAACTGAAATAATATTATTGACATAAAAATTGTATCCCCTTTAACTAAAGACACACCGTCACTATCGATGCTACGATACAACTCCACTTATCTGTTTAATATTATCAAAAAATTGACCGATTTAACTTACATATTTATAAAATAATATTTAACTATGTTTAATATAGGAATCGGAAAGCAGTTATTTTATTACTGTGTTTGTTTGTTTTAGGAGTTAGAGGCACGCAGACTTGCGGCACGGGTATGGAGAGATAAGCAGATCGGAGCTTTACAAGCGCTAGAGCAACGCAGTCCTCAGCAGGAGCAACAGCTGCGCGCTCTCACTCTGGAGCGAGACTTCCAGCGCCGGGCTCAGGAGGCACAGACTGAAGAAGATGACAAGGTCAGGGTTAGTTTCTACACTTCCTACACTTCCATTTTGTACTTACGGATATATATATATATATTTATTTTTATAACTACAATATTTTTCACTTTACAGATGCAGGAGCAATCCCAAGAGATGTCCGATGAATCGCAGGATAATGCATCTCATCAAAAGCGAGAGAATATCACTGCGCCTCAAGAAAACAAGTTCATTCCTCACACTCCCTTATCACCCCCTGTCCAACCCAAATCCATTCTGAAATCCAACTTGAGACTTGACAATCTTAACTCTAACTCTCCGCAGTCGCCAAACAAAACCCAAAAGAACACGAGCTTCGCAACAAAACCCGCCCCTCAAAGCTTAAAATTTGACAACGCCAAATATGATCACAATGTCAATAGTAAATATGATGCCAAATTATCAAAGTACGATTCAAATAACCTTAAATACCCAGAACAAGCCCACAAGGTGCCAGCAAAATATGAACAGGACTATGCGCATAACAATTTGAACTTAAACTTACCCAAGTTTGAAGCCAATGCTTCTAACAACAACACCACATCCGTGAATCATTTATCACAGAACATATCATCTTTGTCTATGAGTGTGGACAGTTATGAGAGAACAGAGAGTGATGTGCAGGCAGTTCAGAGATACGATATCCGGTCTCACGAAGAGGAGTTTAGTGCCCCTCCTCCCCCGGAAAGAGGCTCTTCCTTCGCTGTAATGTCGCACCAGCAAGCCCTGCGCTCTAGCATCACTTCCGCTCCGGAACCCGGGAGGGACAAGAGAGTGAGCTTCCACCGCACGGCTCCGCCTGACACTGACTCTGCCCCCAATGTTGTTTTCTCTCCAGGCGATGCACATGGAAGAGAAGATCCTGATGTAAGTTTGAAATTCATATTCACGCAATTTAATATTTTCCTATATTACACACGCATATTTTATCAAAGTAATTACTCATAATGTTAATAATTTGGTTTGTTTCAGAAATTTATATCTGAAGCTGAAAGTATGCTTCAGAGCCCCACCACTCCAACTGGAACTGTTAACCATACCCCGGGTGTTATTGGAGCTCAAGAAGTTTATCGGTAAATAACATTTGAAGTACTTACACATTTGTCATGCACAAAGTTAAAGCAAAAACCCAAGACTATCGTAGTTTAACTAATTAAGTATGTTTTTTTTTGCATCCTATATGTCAATTTAACTGTGAATACTGTTAAGTTTAACAACTGTTTTTTGGTACAAACAGAGATCCTCGTACAAGACGTCTGGCTGAGCAGCAGAAAGCGCAACAAGCTGGCAGCAGCCCCATTCCTGAGAAGTTGTCATTCAAAGAGAAGATGAAGATGTTCGCCCTGGAGTCTGGTGAGAGTAACACCCCTAAAGACAAAGTAAAGATATCTCGTGCCCAACGAGACATTGATGCGGTACATTGATCGTAACAAAACACCAAATTAAACATTCCTATTAATCGAGCGGTAAACATTTGTCACTCGAGGCGCTTAGTATTGCCGTTAGTATAAGTGATAGGATTAGCAGCAA
This sequence comes from Micrasema longulum, assembly GCF_059751315.1. NCBI lineage: Eukaryota > Metazoa > Arthropoda > Insecta > Trichoptera > Brachycentridae > Micrasema > Micrasema longulum. Next base: position 142,099 of record NW_028277695.1, on the reverse strand, counting down.
GCTGATCCTGGTAGTCTTTTATCCTTGGAATAAGTCGTCCATATTTAATTTGTTATTTTCCAAAGTGTCTTAAATCCAAAATAAGAAAATTTGCGTTATATTTGTCTGTTTAAGGACATGTTGTGTAACAAATTTATTGTTGAATAGAACAAATTTTAAACATATCACTGGGTGATAGACGATGCGAGATTGTTAATGATAGATTACGCCTCACTACTGAGGCCCCCTGACCAGTTACTGGCAATACTTGTTGTGAATGTGTGAGGTAAGTTCGTGGTTAACATTTGCTTTACATTAGAACTTTATTACCCTTAAATTATTTTTAAATTTATATCTACCGACTTCAACACCATCCCGAAGATTGTGTTCCCTTTGTATTAATTATTAATTTATGGAATAGGACAGTATCGGTAATTTGTAAGTTATTATATAACTTAAATCCATATTTATATATTCTTTATGTTTTATTGTATTTATACGTAATAATTTTATTTGTTAATCTGCCATAAGTTGAAAGGCCAAGTAGGGTGATTGATTATAGAACATGTATTCTAGTAAAAGTATCGTTTAATTCTTATTAAGGTATTTTGAAGTAGTGTAAAAACACCAGATTAAAGTATTGAATTATATCAACATTATATTTTTTAAATCTTCATTATATTATGCACTATTAATAATTAAATAAAACAAATAAAAAAACCCTAATGTGTTTTGTTTTACTCTGTTTAAAAGTCATTAACATTTCCTTATCAGTCTTATGCTTCAGATGCCAGTCAAAAGACAGTGAAATATTGCAGTGTAAAGCCATCTTTTGAACGAGTATTTAATGTCGACCCTGCCAGGAATCGAACTCTTGATCTCAAACATGACATGCGAATGTGTCAACCAGTACATTACGAGGCGGACTTATGTCCATTTGACTTTCTTTTTCAGGATTTTTACCTTTCCTTCTTGAATGACTATGCAACCTCAAGTTTATACATTATTGTAGAATTTTTCTATCCCTAACTATTTATAATAATTCATTAAATTTTTGAAAATCTATTAACGGACAGAGCTAATGTAAAAAGAAACAAAAATACAACCGAGGGCAGCCTCCATATATCATAATGGAAGAGGAAGGCTTCTTATCATACTAATAAGATTTTTACCCCTCTACACCACAGTTGTTTTAACCCTCCGTCGGGCGCACCTCTGAGCCACCCGAGTTCGGGCGCAATGTGCCTGGCAGGCACTGTTTTGAAAATAGCCGTTGTTAACTATGCATATTAATTTTATCCCCAAAAGTAATCACTGACCTTTAAAGGAATGTATATATGACAATAAATTTAATTTGATGAAAAAAAAGTTTAATCACTAAATAATAAGTAATATTGTAATAAAACAAAACTAATCAAATGTTGAAACGAGCATAAACATAAACATTTCCAAGCATTAAAATGAGGTAAATAGAGATATAATATGTTATATTATGTGGCACATGAATGTTAATAAAACCATATTCAGTCAGAATTAATGTATTGGTACAAAGAAAAGCAAGGCTGGCAGACCAACATTAATTTGATGGCTCATGCATATAGCTTTACGACAATTTTGACATTCATATTGAGACAGTCATCTCACACCCGTCTCCGAAGTACATGTAACATATCTACACTCTTTGAACCGTAAGGGGATGGTGATTTTTCTCGATTAACCCTAGAGAGGAATATTTCAATCCGAACTTGTGTAGGGCATGGGGTATATTCTTTCTATTCTGCGTAGGAGTTCAATCAAATCTGTGAAAGAGTTAAATCTCCAGTTAATGTGATATCTTGCATATATTGTATTGCCCTTGTTTGTCAGAGTTTTATGTTCTTTTTGTTCAGTTTCTTTAATTGGCTTAGGCCGTATATATAATAAATAAATCAATATTTGTTTCAGAAATACTCTTTATGTTTTGTTTCAAGTTTATTCCCAAAGAAAAATCACTTGTTAATTGATCCCACCAACATTCAACATTGCAAAGAATATCACCATTGGCCACTGCTTGGTGTTTCGGCCGGCTCACACTGTAAGTAGGGCACATTTGATCTGCTATATCAACACCACTCTTGGTCAAATTGTAAAAAGGGATAATCTCTGGTTTCATTTGCTCTTAAGATTGAGGATCAATTGCATTGTCATCATACGGAATTGGTACAAGGATAACTTTATTTTTTTCCCTCAGGATGTAGGAAACCAAACCTTTATCGTCACTGAAACACAAACTAGGTGGTGTTTGCTTTTCTCCCTTTGACGTATGTATTGCTGAAACCCACATCTGCCTTGAATTCTTGGAAGCATTTCATCAATAGTGAGATTCTCCCCAGGAGTGTAGCTCTTCTAGCAATTTTACACAAATTGGTCAAAAACTTCTAGAACTAAGACTAGGCGGTCATCTTCTTTTCTTTGGGTTCGGGTTGTTCAGTCGTCAAAATGAAGGCAACAAAAAAGTGTCTCAAACCGTTTGAGATTCATCGCGAGGCTGAATTTTTCGATGTCATCATCTTCTCTCCAGTTCTGCTAGATACAAGTCGACGAAAATCTTTATTTTGATTACATCAGTGGGTTTGATGTCTTTCTCTTTCGCAAATCGGTCATTGTTGGAGTCAATGTACAGGTTTGTGTATTTGACAATCAACTCTCAAGAATATTGACAATGACCAACATTCAAATGCAGTTTTACCATTCCTTGCATTTCCTTCGACTCCAGAAAGGTGAGTGCGAATGTTGTGTTAGACCCCTGATGTCGACTTTTCCCAACGATCACTTTGATCTGGTGCTGTTCGCTGTTTTGTCAGGGAGGGGGTAATAAAAAATTCCAACCTGTGCCTGTCAGACTGGTGCGCTCGACAGAGGATTAAAACAACGCTAGATAATTAAAAAAATATTTGTAAAAAAAAAAGTTTTAAAGGTTAATTATTTTTTTAAATCTGAAAAAAAAATCAGATGTGAATGGTTAAAGACCTTTTGTTTGAATAATTCTTGCCTAGCAAAGAAAAACATGAAATTTTGTGCAATGGAGTATTTCAAATTATTAATATTCCGCATGAGTATTTGACAAAATAGTAAGATTAATATTCGAAATAAAATCAAAATACACCTATTCGTATTTCTAGTAAATGCCTTGTTTCACCAAAAACATAATCTGTATCTATTTGCAAAAAAGGTAAATATAAAACAAGAATAAATAGTAAAATTTTCTTCGAATTTCAAATTATTTCCTTTCCACCGAACGTCCTAACCCTTTGATCCCTGTTTATTTATTTTCTCATGGTCAACATTGAGGGACTCCGAAATCATGTAGGTGCATTCATGGTAAAATCGACAATCGGACAATAATGTCAAGATTGTCAAATTTTCTTTGATAAAAAAATGTTTCTTTAAAATCTTGCCGAATTAATGTTTATTGGATTGGTTATAATTCAAAGACAATTTAATATATTTTACTTTTTACAACTACAATTTACTATAAAGATAAAATTCACCTGTTCAGAATCCATGTCCGGGACTCTGCCATTTGCGAATGTCATCTAGATGAGGAAGATTTAAACCATATTTTTTTTGGATGCCCCATAAATGATTGTTATCCTGACTTCCTATCCGACCTCTCTGATATTAATATCCCATTCCCTATTCATATTCTAACTCTCCTGTCCCCACCCAATAAACGTGTATTTAAAATCCTATGTAAATATCTAATTGTAAATGGTGTAAAGCTGTAAATATGTTTTATTATTATATGTATCTATTATATTAAATACTAAAATACTAACTTGTACACTATTACTAACACATGTGTATATATGTAAAAAAAAAAAAAAAATACTCGACACTGGCCAGAACACCCGAGTAGAGATGTGAAAAGGCCATGAAAAAACGAAGAAGAAGAAGTACTATAAAGACAAAGGTTTAGGTTATAATTCAAAGACAATTTTAGAAAGTGCATAATAGGTGTGCATAGAAAAAAAAATGAACTTAGTCTATGTTGTTTTTGTCATGGCTTCGCTTGTGTATAATCTGAAATCTCTGTCTTCGGTGTTGTCAATGTCAGCTTATTCGCGGTATTAATTTCATAACGTAATTAAAGCAAACTTAGCATTACAACTACTCAGAATAGTAATTATAAACAGATGCACAATACCATGAAATAATTTTGTATGTTCGTAATTTGTGAAATGAGTTTCGTTAACTAATTATATTTTATATCTTACGGCGCTGGTTACATAGCTAATGTTTACGCTTGTTTAAGTACAATTGATTATATATTTTAGTCTTATATAATATACGCTAAAGCAAGAATAATGGATGATATTTACGGAGATTTAGAGCACTTTGACCTCGGCGAGGAAGTCGAGAAAGTAAGTTGTTTTGTGTTAGGGATCGAAAATTGAGGTTATGCGTAATGCTATAAATATAACTTATGCCATTTTTTAGGTACGACTAGAGAACTCAAAGTTACTGGAAAAAATATCAGCCCTAGAAAATGAAAAAATATCTTTTTCAACCGTGAGTCCACTTTAATGTTTAATATATTTCACGAATTGGTATTTTAAAAAACTGGGAATGGTTATTAGTTTGACATAAATATTTTTTTTAGAAATATAATGCACTGGAGAAAGAAACCAAAGAGTTACGGAAAAATATATCATCTTTACATAAAACGTCTTGCTCAGAAGTTCAAAGAAAGGACAAGATAATAGCAGATTTGCGAGAGCAGTAAGCATGTTTATTGTTATTATGTAAACATAAGTACGTTACTATTGTCTAGTTATTGTATCTTGGACATTTGCTCTTTAAACATTATTATATCTATCTTTTATTCAGATCTAATTATGTAAATGGAATTGCATTAGTACAGATCATTTGTCCCACAGTGACAACATCCATTTTATAAGTGTTTCTTAAATAATATTACGTTAACTTCAGGTATTTCGAAATGTAATCATGTAATCTTGTCGACTGGTATAACTCTACTTATGTTTTTATGTATTCTTCCCCCCCCTTCTGTATATAGTTTCCCGGATTATTGTCTAAATAGTAAAATAATGGTTTATATTAAAATCTTATATTCCTATGTTTATTTTATTATAATATAATATTTATAGACTGTTTGATTTTTAAAACATATGTCATTTTATCTCCTCGGTCACAGACATCAATGGTTTACAATGTTACTTGATCATGGTATTTACAATCCTAATTATATTAACAATTAAGTTATAAATTACACATATTTACTGTCTATGTTTGAAATCTGAGTTTTTTAGAATGAATATTCAAAGTATTCGGTTCAACACGTAAGTGCACCAAATATCTCACCAAAAAACAATAGAAGAAATTCACCGAGTTCTGTTTTTTTTAATTTCAGAATGGATAAATTAATCCTTAGAAAAAACAATCGCGGCAGTGATATAAATTTAGCACCCTGTAATACAGATAATGGTGGTAATTTACAGAAGGAAGATACAAACACAAATGTTCCAGGAAATATGGATACTGCCAATCCACCTTACTACAGACGCCAAAATCTTGACAAATCAAAAATATACCAAAGTCGAAGAATGGATAGCACTCCAAATGTACGGAATAAAATGAACAAATTTGATGATAATACTAATGCCAGCTGCGAACCGACTTTCATTCAGAAACCAGGAAGGTTGCCAATCACCTCAAACGCCAATAAACCCTATGATGGAGATAGAAGCCTTCCAGAAAATCAAAACTTGCACCCCAATATTAGAGAAATCGCTTCGCCATCAATAATGAGAAATGAAAACATAAAGATGAATTCTAATGACCAGAGTCAAAGATCAAAAGAAATGATAAGGAAATCATTTAGAGATATTGAAGAACGACGAATAAGGCAAACACAAATGGAATTTGAAAAGGATTATTCTGAAGCAGAAAAACAATCAACCGCTAAATCTTTTGAAAGGAGAGCTTTCCCCTCATCACCATCTAGGTTTGTTAATATTAAAATCTTGTTGTTTTTAGATTGTTAAAATCTAATAATAAAGATATAGGTTTTATTTTGATTATGAAACTTGACATTGGACCATAAATAAGCAATAAAAATTAAACATTTAATTATCTTAAAATTTATTTTATTGTATTATTTTAATTTAATTCATAGATGATAAAGTTGAAAGAAATTTTGCTCTGAAACTATTAGATAACCTGAAACTTTTTATGCAATAGTACTTCATAATATAATTTCTTTCAATTATATTTAGTGTTACTGATTAATATTGTATTTTGTATGGATTAATTCAAATGATAAATTACTTGAAATTTACATTTTTAGATTTTCTCAAAGGAATAGTGAATCGAGCCGTGAAAGAGAAACTGATATGAAACGAGATAAAAACTCATATTCTAAACCTGGAAGTACAGAGAGATTTTCGAGGAGGGGGGCAAAGCGATCTCATAGCCCATATAGAAGTAAAGATCGTAGAAGTTATCGAGTCAGATCCAGGTCTAGATCCAGAAACAGGAAGAAAATGCGCCACGATAACTCGCATCGGTCTGATGAATATTATAGGTCTAAACATAGAGGTGATGAAAATAGACACTTTTCCGTTAAAGATAGTTGGGATTCTGATGAAATTGACAACTGCAGTAAGAAATATAATAGATTTGATGATCACCAAGGAGAGAGTAAATCTAACAGAGCTTCACTTAATAGCACTAACTGTATGATAAAGGCTGATAACCAAAGTGCACCTAAATTAAGTTCCAATTCTACTTGTAAACAAAATGTTTCTAATACTGTCACAGAACAAATAGAAATGGAAAATATTTTAAACATAGAAAGTTCAGATGGTGAAAACAAAATAATTGAAGAAAATATAAAATGTGTCCCGCAAACTGATATAGATTCCAATAACCGGAAAACGAAATATCTGCCTTACGATTTTTCGGAAAAAGAGGATGGCGAGATTTTAGATATGGACACCGGTGATAAAACTGCAGCCAACCCAGAAAGCAAAATTGATATTTCCACTCAGAATGTTTGCGATATTCCTCATGATTCGATATCATTGGAAAGAGAAAATTGTAATACTTCGATAGCTGTTGATTCTCAAACACCAACTGGAAGCATCCTTCAAAGTAACCAAAAAGAAAAATGCCACAAATCTGACAAGAAATTCTTGACTAAACGACCCAGGATAGTTAAATTTTATACTTCTGAAATTCCCAAAACTCCAACTGACACAAGTAAAAAGTCTGTAGATATTTTGGATCCTAAAAATATAACAGAAAAAATCGATAGTAAAAAGAAGCGATCTGACAATGAAACTGCTTTAATTGACACAGAGAAGAAATCTAAAGCTGATAAGGACACTTCAAAAGAATCTGAATTAGACACTAAAAGAAAGTCTGGTTCTACAACTGAAGATCTTTTCGGTAATGTAACTAATACTAATTCTGCCACTAATAAGCCTATTTTAGATTTCATGAATGCTATTGATGATAGAAGTAAGTCTTGTAATAGTTCTGTAGCTGAGGCTGCTACAGAAATACCACATAAAATAAGCGAAAATCAAAAGAAATTGCATTCAAAACATAACAAAATTGAAACGAAAAAGAATCATAGTGATACAACTAAGGTTGGAGATGTAATAGATAATAAAAATATTGACAGTTATGAAAAATCGCATTCAGATAAAAGTGGGCCAACCCACTCCACTAAGAAATCCAGTGATATTTCAGCAAATGAAATCACTACAGATAAACCACTTATCAAAATTAGTGATAGTCATAAAAAATCACATTCTACTTTTAAAAATATTATAGATGAGGAAAAAAACAAAACAGACGATGTTAATATGACCAAGGAGATTTTACCCACTAAAACTAGTAGTACTCATAAAAAGACACATTCGTCTTCTAAAACCCTTACACTTGACACCAAAAGTAATGTAACTGTATCTAAGGAGATTTTAGATGACAAAAAAAATGGCAGTCATAATCTGTCACATTCTGCTTCTAGAAATGTCATAGTTGAGACTATAAATCTAACTGATGATAATATTTCCGTGACTAATGAACTTTCAAATACTAAAAAAAGTGACAGTCACAAAAAAACACATTCAGCTTCTAAAAGTGTCACGCAAGACACAAAAAATAAATCTGATAATGTTTCAGTATCTAAGGAGCTATCAGATAGTAAAACTAACGAAGGTCACCAAAAATCACAGTCTGCAAAAAAAAGTGAAACATTTGATACAAAAAATAAAATTGACAATATCTCAGTGATTACAGAAGTTTTAGAAAAAAAAACAAGTGACGGTAACAAAAAGTTACACTCAACATCTAAAAGTGTCAGGCAAGATACAATAAATAAATCTGATGATGATTCAGTATCTAAGGAGCCATCAGATAGTAAAACTAACGATGGTCACAAAAAGTCACATTCTGAAAAAAAAATTGAAATATTTGATACAAAAAATAAAATTGACAATACATTAGTGATTACAGAAATTGTAGAAAATAAAACAAGTGACAGTAACAAAAAGTTACACACATCATCTAAAAGTGTCAGGCAAGATACGATAAATAAATCTGATGATTTTTCAGTATCTAAGGAGCTATCAGATAGTAAAACTAATGATGGTCATAAGAAGTCTCATTCTGCAAAAAAAAGTGAAACATTTGATACAAAAAATAAAATTGACAATATCTTAGTGACTACAGAAGTTTTAGAAAATACCACAAGTGACAGTAACAAAAAGAAACATTCAACTTTTAAAGGTGTCAGGCAAGATACAATAAATAAATCTGATAATGTTTCAGTATCTAAGGAGCTATCAGATAGTAAAACTAATGATGATCATAAAAAGTCTCATTCTGCAAAAAAAAGTGAAATTCTCGATACAAAAAATAAAATTGACCGTATCTTAGTGACTGCGGAAGTATTAGAAAGTAAAACGAGTGACAGTCGTAAAAAGACACACTCGACTTCTAAAAATACAATAGATAAAAATATAAAAACATCTGGCGATGTTTCTATGACGGAGAAGGTGTCCAATAGTAAAATTAACGACAGTAAAAAAAAATCTCACTCTGCAACAAAAAGTGACAGTAAAAATAAATCCAATGTTTCTGTAACCAAGGAGCTGACAGATACTAAAAGTAACGATACCCATAAAAAATCCCATTCGTCTACCATTGCATCTAAAAGAAAATCTAGTGATTCTGCTCATTCCAAGGGTTTACCTGCTATCCTAGAAAATAATGTTTCTGATAATTCTCTGGCCTCAGATTCTACTCCAAATAAATCTATCGATGTTGATAAGGAGCCGCACACTCCTGATGATAGTAAAATAAGCAAGTCATCTAAAGCAAGTGAAATAGTTAACACCAAATCAAACACTGACACTAATACTATACACATCAAAATTATTAGACGAAAAACAGTTATAAAAAAGTCATAATGTTTTTTGTTAATTTTCAAATTTTTATCGCTTTAATAATATGCAAAATATGTATATAAATTATTTTGTTAATGTTGTAGAATATTAATCAATACTTACTGTCTTTTTGTTCTGTTAATTTAATTTTACAATAATTCAAGAATGTCTAGAAGATTTCTGCTTTTTTGTCCATTAAATTATGTTTTCATATTAGATTTTTTGATTTTTACTTTATTAATTAATTTAAATTAGATTACTATTGCTCATCTTTTGTTATTAAGGGAATGTGCAGTTGGACTTTTCTTCATACAAGTGTATACTCATATTTTCTCTTTGAATTATTGCACTAGAGCAGTGTTTCCCAGCCTTCTTTATGCCATGCTCCACTGTAGTCTTTTCAAAAGTCAAATGCCCTACCGGCATCTTTTTTATTTAAACAGTAGGTAAATTTTCAAATCATCTCGTTATATGTTTGTAAACATATGAACCCCTAATGAAATTAAATAAAACCTATTCTAATAATATATATTATAACTGAAATTATAACAAAACACACATTGAAAATGTAATTAAGTCAAATTAAATAAATACATGTATGGTACCCTTTATTGACACGTCTTCCGCGCATTGACATACCTATAACAATGTACTATCAAAATACCACAATACAATTATACACCTTGGGTCCGGTACCAATATAACATCTACAGCTACATCCTGCACAGTTGCTATGTTTTAAGATAATTATTGAAATTCTAACGGGTTTCATTCTATTTTAAGTACAATTCGGCGTATATTACAATTTTGTACACCTCAAGTATTTTTTTGTATGACCAATGAGTATTCCCCTTTATATGTGGAATGCCGACGTGTCTCATCTCTGAAGCGTGGTGCTCCACCTCTGAGGGGTTATGTCCCACCGGTGGGGCGTACGCCCCACCGTGGGAAACACTGCACTAGAGTGATGATTTTTTTACACACTATTGATATCCATCTTTGTCGTGTCCCTATTGTTTTTTTCGGAGCTAGGACCATCCAAAGCGCCTAGCTTTATCTGCCATCTTCTTAGACATATGGTGTATACAAATATGGTAAGTAACTATTTTTGAAAAAAGCAAAACGTGCTAACACAGAATATTTCTTTTTGATACCTACTCTTTCTTAAAAAATGTGACATAAATAAACTAAATATATTTTCTGAATTTCGCAACTAATAAAACAGTATTATAATGTAGATTACTGTGACCTCTGGTGACTGCATAACAGATCATATTCAATAATTTTATTTTTACTTCATAAAATGATTTCTGTTAGATGTCACCACTTGTACTGGAAAAATAAAAACTGTCTTCCATATTATACATCGCTGTAAATTTTTCTACAAACCAGGTAGTTGTACCTTCAACTAGAAAATATAAATTTGTCACCTGTCACCAATGAGGTATATTACAATTTAATATACTGTTCACGAGCGCATAATACTCTTATATGGAATTTCAATTTCAATTAGTTATATTAATGTACATTTTTCACAATTTTAAAGTACATAAATAATAACACTGACAGATATATGCATACTGTAACAAGTCACTAAGGAAATACAAAGTATATCGCTTTCTCACACAAATGTAGCCATGTGTATTGTGATTTCAAATATACACGGTTTTCAGGGCCAGACCGCGAAACTTCAGAAGAACAATCCTCATGGTAAGCTTAAAAAAAGTCGGTCTCGTGGTCAGCGCGTTAGCCTGCCATGCAAGAGGTCTCGGGTTCGATTCCCGGTATGGTTGATGTGAAATATTTATTTTAAAGGGTGATTTCACAATATAATATTTCATAGTCCCTGGACTTCTACCTGAAGCGTAAGACTGATTATCTTACCTTCAGGTAACAAAAATGATCAAGATACGCTGCGATTGGTGTACCAATGCAGTGCCCTGTGCACCATTAGGTGCGGAAAGGGAACGATGATGCGATGATAAAGAAATAAATTCAGTTATTTTAATAAATACGCATAGAATTTTTTTAAATGATAATTAATTATTGAAAAGTAACACTAAAATATTTTAGTATGTGAATCAATGTCTTAAAATTGAGTCTTATTTCAGCTCTCCTGAACATATTAAAAAATTACAGACGGTCCCTTCACTGACTACCAATATATATGCTACATCTCAATTTCCCAGATTATCGCCAAGCGTGCATTTTTCATAATATTCAAACTCTCACTGATAGACGAACCACGGCTGATATAATGTTACTCACCAACATAATATCTGATAAAATAGATTCCCCCGAATTGGTTACCCGCATTCATCTTAAGGTACCACAGAGACAAACGCGTTATACACAACTTTTCCACATACCTAAATGCAGAACAAATTCGTCAAAAAACGCTACGATTAACCGTATTATGGATACGTATAACAGGAAATTTAACGACATAGATATATTTACCAAAAATATTAAATTTATCAAAACTGCCATAGGTAATAAATTGTCTTTGTCCGCATCCTCCTCTCCGTTGCTCTGTATCCCTGAACAAATATAAGTTTTATAGTGAGAAGATCTTTTAATATAATTACGTATCCCCGTACTGCGGGCCAACTGTTTGTGACACCTGATTTTTATAATCCGAATCATTTCTATCAAACTTATATGTTATTCTTATTTTTATATTATGTAGGTGCATATAATATGCATTTGTGTGTTCGTTTTGAATCAACGTTTGCGTATTGTCAAACCTTATTTTATTGTTGTCATTATTTCGTATTTACTGCATTTTGTGGTTACCTACCGTATTGTATAGGACTCGTCGCACATTATTCATCCGATGTGTATCAGTTAAATTTTAATATAAAATGCTTTTTTTTTCCAGAATACGGTTTTGAAATTTAACATACTTTAAAAAAAAAAAAAATTATATCATTTCTTGATTTGAATTTTAACAAAAAGGTTTCTAACTTTTTACTAAGCTCTTTATTGTACCATTTTTAATACAATTAAAAGTTTTAAATAATTATTTTTTTATACTTACGCACCCACTCACACGCACCCTCTCCCTCATTCATTCCCACACGCACATGTATCCTCTCCCTCATTCATTCACGCATACACACATTCACATACACATGAATACAAACGTCACACAAATACAATTACTAAACTTCTTTTCTTATATATTATGTGTCATTATATTTACCGTAGATTTTTTTAATTAGCTTTAGCATTGTTAAGATTTTTCTACTTATTTTGTTTATGTAATAGCTGTAAAAATCCCAAATAAAATCAAATAAATAAATACATATTTTTATTGTTTAAGGGCAATGCAACATTTGGTAAATTTTAGATGCAGCTTGTAAGGGTAATAACATGTCTATCTTTATATATATAATTATTCTGTATGTGTGATGTCACTGAACTCCTCTTAAACGGCTTAACCGATTTAGGTGTGGTTTTCAGAGAAGTGTAGATTTTTGCGCTGAGCGTGTTCGTAGATATTAAAATCTTTAATCTAATGTGTAAAGAAAAGTTAAGATGTTTTATTTATCGACCTACCAGAGTTGCATTCGACGAGAATGTATATAAAAAAATGGAAGGATGTTGTTTTTTGTGTGTAAAAAAGTTTGTTTTTGAAAGTTTTTTTTTTTTTTTTCAGCATTCGCTTTTTATGAATCCCAATCTTCTCACACTCCTTATAATTTCTACCCATTCATTTATTTTTAATGGATTTTAAACATTGATAAAATAATATTAACTGACATTTAATATATTTTAAAAATCGCATTCCTACCTTAAGTACTCGTATACTGCACCCTAATGGTAGAAAAGCGGAGTTTGACATTTGCAAAAATAATTCTATATTTAAAAATTAATTATTTGATGTTTTGGAATTCGACCATAAACAAGTACCTAGGTACGTACTTAAATTCAATATTTGAATTTTAATAATTTTTAGTTTTGGAATTAAATTATAAACAAGTACCTAGGTACCCAATTAGCAATAAAAAGGCTTTTTCATTTTATCAGAACAGTTTTTGCAAGCTTTCACGACACAATTAGTCATTTTTCTTTTGGTTTCGAATTAAATGTCAAGCTCACGCAAAAAGGCGGCCTCCGTGGTGTAGTGGTCAAGACGCTTGACTCACGCACGGAAGGTTCCGGGTTCGATTCCCGGTGAGGACACAAAATTTAAAATGTGATTTTTCTCAAGCCTGGGTGTTCTGTGATGTAATTCACCACTGTAATTGGGCCTCCTGGCCTGTTGTGGTGCAAAAAAAAAAAAACCTGGCTCGCGGTTAAAGAATGACTAAATTCGCGTTGGGTTGGTGGTTCACAATTGGACTCGGTAAGTGGAAACTTCGAATATCCAAAAAACGTTTGCGGAACCAGCATATAGCATGCAAGCCAACGTTTGGGCAGGACAACGTCTGTCGGGTCCGCTAGTTTATTATATTATGTCAGTGCCTGTCATCCATTTTTTCGCTGTGTTTTTATTAGAGATGCCACGAATAATGATTTGGCCGACGGAGCGGGCGAATTTGTCGAATCATTTACGAGTAGGTCATGTCGCGATTAGAGATGCAAGGCGGTAAAATTACCCAGGTATTTTACGGTAATTTTATCAGATTTTGGTAAAATACGGTATTTTACGGTTATTTTCGGTAAAAAACTGATGTGACGTAGTAATTTTTATTTTTCAAAGATATAACAAATACGAATAGCTTTAACATATTACAACAGAGATGAAAAACATCGAGAAGGGAATATAGAAGTCTAGGCATCCGCAGGACTTATGACCTGTCATTGACTGGTTTAAGCTTTACGTAAAGTGGCTACTAAAACCAGCTAATGACAGGTCATAAGCCCTGTGGATGTCTAGACTTCTATATTCCATTCTCTAAGATGTTCTTCATCTCTTTTGTGTTATGTTAATATTAACAGCTTGCTCGGGGGTTGAATCCAGTCCGTGTCGACAAAAATTTGGACAAGTTCAAAACATTGTTGACGAATAGCTTTGTAGTAGGTTTTCACTATCATGTAACGTGTCCTTAAACAAAGCTACTCGTATTTGTTATATCTTCAAAAAATAAAAATTAGTATGTCATATTAGTTTTTTACCGAAAATTACCATAAATTATGGTATTTTACCGCGCCTTGCTAAAATTACGTAATCTTACATCCATAGTCGCGACACGCGTTTTTTGTTCATTATTATATCACATTGTGTAACTAATTGTCCGTATTAGTAATAATTATTATAAATTAGTAATTAGTCAATATTTGTTCATTGTACATCACTTAATAATATTGTAAGATTTGTAGTGAAGATTATAATAAACTGGCTAGGTATGTGTTTGCTGTGTAACAACAAGATCTCCAAGATTTCATTCCATCTTAGTGTCAATGGGCCCAATTATTTTATCATGATTTAGTTTGTCATTTATTGATTAATTAATCTTTTGTTCATACTTACATATTTGTATATCGGTAGGTTTATTGGTTAGACTTCCATTTTCCTTTCTCCAAAAAAATTTTCTGTCTATAGGACGTCGTACACCATTGACTGATAAAAATATGAATACTCACAAATATTACTAGTTCGTTTTGTTTCTTGTTTTTCGTTGTCAGAACATCCATGCATCAATGTTGCAGATTAAGTCTTTCTAAATTTTAGTACAATATGTTACTTTTTAGAAATTGTAGAATTGAAGACATAAATGTTCAAATTTCACCTGAAAAAGCTTTTTTTTTTAAATATGAAAATAAATATTTGCATTATTATAATTTAACTTCGGGGCCACTTTCAACAAGCTGTAAATAATTCACTATTAAAAAATGGGAATCAAGTTGTGATAGACTAGGGTTCGAACCTCGAACCTCCGATCTGCGAGTGCGCAACACTATTGAAATAGGTAAGTGAAGACGACATTTGTTATAATTATTTATGTACAATATATTTATTTTAACATTTATAAAGATTATAATATATTTACACAAGATAGGATACCACACAAATGGACCGCGTGTTAAATTGACAGGACGATTTGAGTTGACAACATACACACGATAGATATCGACTTCTCATACTGAGTCGAGGTTTTACAGTCTACAAGAGGAAGAGTGTGCCGAGAGGGATACAGGGAGCCGGGGAGTCTTCCGCTGGTTCCATTGCATGATATGCGAGGGCTTGCTCCTCCTGGGGAAGTAATACCGAGGAATTACACGGCTTGCTGAGCGCTGCTAGCCGCTGAACTGCCACCCTCGCTCTGTTCACTTCCCACTGTCCACCTTTCCAACATCATAGCTGAGTTTCCCTTTAACAAAATCATTGTTTTCATCATTTTAAAAGTATAATATTCAGTTGTACAAATATTAAATAAATTATGTCAATAAAATTTGAGCGCAATTAGCTTTGACCCCCTTTTGTTTTCAACTAGACAACTGGTAAATGGGATTTATGCATATATTAAACTTCTTATGTTTTTTCACAGCTATTCAGATGCAAATCAAATGTGTCTGGGTTATTGTCCTCTTAACCCTGATCCAAACCATCGGCAAAGTATGAAAAAAAACAGTCGGGAGAATTTTCTGTCTCATCCAATAACAATAAAATACACTCGCGAGCAAAAAAATCAACTCAAGCCGCATGCTTGCGTTCAAAAGTGATTAGGGCAAAATCTAAAACTCATATTATATATATTAGTTTATAGAATCTGAAAGTTCTTAATTTTAGTTTTAAAAAGAGTAGTATTTTTTTATTATTATTCGTATGTTTTTATGATAAAAACACAATTTAAAATTAGGGAGATTAAACTCTAGAAAAAATCTGTTCAACATTACAATGAAAATGCAAATTAAAATCATCAATTTTACTAAAAAATAATATTTTCAGTACTTAGTGTTACCCCCCCTGGCCTGAATGACTGCTTCTTAGGGCTTCTTCATGGACCTAATAAGTTTTTTACATCTTCTTGGGGAATGCTACCCCATTCTTCAGTGAGTGCCACTAGCAATTCAGATTTCGTAGCTGGTGCAGGATTTCTAGCCCGGAATTTTCTTTTGAGCTCATCACACAATTGCTTAGTCCAGGCTACGCGTTGACCAGTCCATAGTTTAAATCCCAACCTCTTCCAACTACTGCCGAACGGTAGCTGCAGTATGTGGGCGGGCATTATCCTGCATGAGGATGAAGTTTTCTCCAATGAAACCAGCGTAGGGAACAACATGGTCCCCCAGGATCTCTTCGACATATCAATTAGCCGTCAAACCCCCTATATAAACCTTGTATATTATAAGCAAGGTAAAAAATAATGCAACTCCCATATATATATTTAAAAAAGCATACTCTGGTCTCGTCTGAGAAGAGGACAGAGGTCCATTTGTCATACGTCCAATCAACGTGCTCTCTGGCGAAGCGAAGTCGGGCTGCTCAGTGGGCTAGAGTCGATTTAGGGCCAGTAGCTGGCCTTTTTGGCGTAAGGTTGGCCGCCTTGAGTCGTCTCCTGACTGTCCACCCACTGACAGGTACTCTTCTTGTTTCTCTGAGCTCTCGTTGGACTTGAACGTCAGTGAGAGCCCGATTTCTCAGCGCAGTACTGACAATAAATCGGTCATCTCTCTCCGAAGTGCACCGTCTTCGGCCAGAACCGTATCTTCGTTGAAAGTTACTAGTCTCTTGGTATCTACGGTAAACTTTTGATACAGCAGACTGACTCATGTTCAGCGCAAGAGCGACTTCACGTTGGCTCTGGCCTTGTTGCAATAGCACAACTGCTTGAGCTGCTTCTTTGGTGGTTTTGAACGCAAGCGTGCAGCTTCAGTCGATTTTTTTGCTCACGAGTGTAGTTTAAAATGAAATATTTATCTTTTTGTACTTTTGCATTAAATATTAAAAACTGTGACCCAGTGACCATTTTTTAACAATAAAAAAACCTAAAATCACATGATTGCCCACATATTATTTCCGCAAAAAAACTATTAATAAAAAAGTTGTAAGGTGATTTATAATGAATAACAACTATTTTATGTTGTTTTCGATTGTAGAATAGACTTGAGAATAGTTCACATGTCAAATTGCTCCCAGTTTATTTAGTTTAATTGCGTCAAATGTTTGTGTTTATATATCCAACTGTGTCAGATTAAGTAGTTTGAATTATTCTACGTTTTTCAGTAATAAGTGTTATAACCAGTGTTTTATCAATTACTAGAGTTATCAACAATATTTTGAGTCGAAACGTTTGTAGACAAGGACTGGATTCAACTCTCTGGGTAGCTGTTAATATTAACATATTACAACAAAGAGTGTGTGAAGTGGCCACTTAAGTGGTTTAAACCAGCCAATGACAGGTCATAAGCCCTGTAGATGCCTAAACTTCTATACTACTTTCTCTAAAATTATCTTCATCTCTGTTGTAATTTGTCAATAGTAGAGTTATTTTGTATTAGTTGTTAGTTAGTCCTACCCGACCAAAACTTACAACAATAAATACAAGATATCATATTAAGTGTTTCTTTTTCTTTTCTTTTTTGAATACTTTTTTTGTTTCTTTGTCTGTTAATTCCTGCCCTGTAATACGGAGGATGGGGAGAAACCTCCCGATCTCCCAGATGCAATGGCAACAGGATTGGCTGAAGATTGGCATCCTTCTTCTTCTGCTTACATTCCTCAAGAAAACATCTCTCTCTCTACTTTTAACCATATTCCTCCTAATCCCTCCTCCCAAACTCACTCTACCCGCGTAAATTTCTTGACAAATAAATCAAATGGACCTTTCATTGTCCATGTTCAGCAATGTGAAGGTAGACCGATCCACCCTATGGATTTTGGAAAGTTCCTATTTAAAAAAAGTTTTGAAAACATTATCAACGGCTCTCAAAAAAATGTTTTTTTTATTTTTAAGGAATAACCCACTAAGTCTCTACTTAGAGGCTAGTCAGCAGGTAGAAAGAGGGGATATGGAAGGAGGTAATTAAATATACACCACAACACCCAGACCAATGGGAAAACATCTTTCTTAGATTATTTTTTCTTGCAACGGGCGGGAATCAAACCCTCGACGCCTGTTTCACGGTCGGCCGTCTAACCAACTACCTCACGGCTCGGCGCCTATTAAACTTGTCTTACTTACAGCAATCATGCTTTATTGTGTGTTGAGACTAAATTTTACCGAATATTTTACTCATTTTGATTTAAAATTCTGTCATAGGAATGACCTGCCATGACCTGAATATTAAATATTGTAGTGAAAACACAAAGACTGTGGTAAAAAGTGGAAAACAATCCAATTCCAGCCAGGAAAACCAAATTCAATGGAAAAGTTTTCTTTAATAATGTTCAGACAATGAAATTTATTATCTACTTTATAACATATTTAGAATAATATTACCATACCACCAAATTAAACATTTAAAGATGTAGATTAAAAGTTACAATAATTTTAAAAATAGAATGTCCGAAAAAATAATACTTTTTCAAACTGCCCCTAGAACAATAATTTATTGTTCAGAACAAAAAATTATTGTTCAGAACAAAAATTTATTGTTCAGAACAAAAAGTATTTTGGAATAAAACTGATGTCTTTTGAAATGAAAGGAAAATCAAAGTACATGGAACAAAAAATAATTACCCAGTACTCTGTAGTGGGTGATTTGAAGTAAAAAACTGAATTTCACTTTCAAAATAAAGTGCTTAGGTATCATAAATTTATTTGTTTATATACGGAATTAGGCTATATTTTCTATAATATTTTCATCCATTTGGTCCATCGGAGGGCACCTTCTACACAAACCAAGTATTACTAATCGGTGAAACATCGTAACGAAATTTGTAAAGACGAGTATTTACAAAATGAAAACATGAACAAAGGTGAATAATCAATTAATAATGTTACTATATAAATAAGAAAGGTGATGTGCATATTATGTATTTGTTAAAATAATATTTTGTATAACCATATTGTGTACATTTAAGTGAATCTGAAATATGCAGGTTATCACGTTTTTTTTAAATTAAATTATTTTGTTGATTTAATTAAATTTCTCAAAAATTACCAAGAAAAATTATTAACATAAAAAAAATATTAACGATTTACCGATGTGCAGTAGTAATTTATGGATTTTTGCACACATAAATGTTTATTCACCCCATTAAAATTAAAAACATGTAACAGGTTAGTTGAAAAGCCAGTGGAAATATCAACATGCAAAAGGAAAAGGATGATGTAATATAGCCTAAAAATATTTTCTATTTAGCCTAAATTTTAAAAATTTACTTTGTGAAAAATTTATAGTATTGGTGTACTGGTCAAATGTGTAAAATTTGAAAACTAGGTAAAAAGCACTATGTAGTTTATAGCTATAAAAACACACGTTTTGTAATAGATATTTTTACTACGATGAAATAATTATTTATGGTACATACCTTTACAAATTTTTGATTATAAAAAAACTTGCTTGTGGAGTAATAATGTAGGGGGATCTTGCAAAAATATTAAGTGGATGTGTGTTGTATGTGATGAAAATTGAGTAAAAGCATAGAAAAATGTGTTTTGGAAAATGATTCCAATGATAATTCTTAGCATAATGTGCTTCCGAACAACAGTTGTTTTAATTTCATTTATTTACACTACTACAAAAAAGCTTTTTGATACTAAGCTGTATTAACTGTCACAATTCACTTTTGACTTGGACACTACAAACACGGTCAAGACAATACTTGTCTTTCCCAACGGCATGCATCTTGCGAAATTCGCAGATGATAATTTGCAAAACTAAGTTTGTCCATTCTCCAATGCTAAGTGTTAGTGAGAATGAATTATTGTGGACTTGAGGATGGTTGTGTAGGGACACTTACATATAAGAGGTAATTACCAGCATAGTGTGAGAAGCGTGGGGGGGCGGCGGTGGGCAGGGTGGGGGCTCGGGGCTACACCCCTGCGGCTCATACGCCGGTTCTCCAAGGGGAGAGGCCGCTGCAACGTAAAAAAAAAACAATAATTGTGTAATTACAATAATATTGTCTAGGATATTTAACTCTTGCGGTGCATGAGTTAACAAAGATTACAAAACTTGATATATCTCTCTAATAAAAAAAAGTAATGATGTCATATTTTGCTATAACAGGCCTAAATTATATATTATTATTTTAATTTATTATGGAAAATAGATAATCAAACAGTAAATGTAAACTTGTTGAATTTATGTTTTTAGATACCTGTATTTCAAAATATCTCGTCTTTTGTTAAATGTAACAAGAAGTTACAGCATCTTTTGCAAAAGGATTTCTTTGCACAGTATTTTTAGAGTTAAAAAAAGAATTAGAATAAGGATCGTTGTTAATTATTATTGTAACACTATTGGTTTTTGTATGTGTTATGTCTGTGTACTCATCAAGTTCACAATACACATAATATATTATGTATATCTGTTTGTCAAATGTTAAAAAAAAAAGATTTCTTATAAATACAGTAGAACTTAGTTTATCCGAACTCCGGTCATCCGGATTACCAATCGTTCGGATCGTTATCAGAAAAGAAAAATGAAATTTTATAGTAACAAATAAAAAAGGGCGCTGGCGGCCGGCTGGACATGTTTAAGTAAGTTTAATGTGATTCCAATTCTCTGAATACTAAAGCAGTAAAACAATAAAAGTACAAAAGCAATAAACATGTGATCTTAGAGTAAATATTGCGTTTTCTTTCAAAATATTGCCTCAATTTAATGGTTAATCCAATTATTCGGATTTTCGCATGTCTGGCACTCATTAATTCGGATAGTTGGAGTTTTACTGTATGTATTTGCAATTACTTGTTAACAATAGGCTTTATAAATACATGCTTCTCATAGAAGCCCATAAGTTTTACTCAGTGAAGCACTTATGTTTCTAAAAATGTTTTTAAAGGTGAAAATAAATCAATCGTCATTGTTTCTGCCCTGCGTTGGTAATCTGGATTGCAGCTGGATCATTTTTGTTACATGTTGTCTTCTTTTTTTAAATTTTGATGCAAATATGTTATATTTAAAGATTTAATAACGACAGTAAAATTAGTTTTTCGATATCTCCAAAAATGACGAAGTTATGAGCTCTCAAAGTGAACTTGGGTGAATCGACTGCTCAAAATGCCCGTGACGTCACGAGACATGACAGCTCGCGGCGCCCCATGGAAAATCAAGGTCAATTTCGGATCAAAAGTCAACAACTCTTTTATTTTTAGAGGTATATAAAAAAAAAACTTAAATATAAAATCGTCTTAAACGCTTCAAACGAAATAAATTTTAATACAATATTTTTATTTTCATACAATAAAATATTATTTGATCATAATATGAATACAAACAAATTATTTTAATATCGATGGGTTATTTATTATTATTATTATAAAATGATAAATATCTATCAATAATATCAATAAATGATTCAATAATTAGCAATTCGAAAATATTTTTCATAAATAGTCTACATTTGCAACCGCCATGGATAGCGGTTTTTAGTTTTCTGACTTTTATCGCATTTTTCTCAATAACTTCATGATAGGCACTTTGGCACCTATTTTTTGTAAATGTTTTTTTATGAATACTTAAGACTACAAAACGACATTAAATATAAAGCACGGGAAGACGTGGATGACTGTCAAAAGTCTCGATGAATTAAAAATATATATATCTATATTATTTTATTGCATAATTATTTCAATATATATTTGAAAAGATTTTTTATTTAATGTTTGAGTTGTTTTATAATGTTAAAAGGATGAACTTTTCAGAAATATATAATACTTTATATGTATTCCTCAAAAGTTTAATAAGAAATTAACTTTTAAAGTGATGAAGTGAACATATTTGAAATTGTTCTCCTAATTCTGAAAGTAGCCTTCGAATCGAAAACTCTCATCCAGAGTTCTGGTTCTATTTCACACTTAGAACTGGATACGGTAGGTATATGTAAGTAATATAAAAATGAAAAGGAGTATACCAGGTGTACCTGCAGCAGTGAGGGAGAGGACCCATCGGCTCCAACGAACGCAGCAGCCACAGCAGAGCTGTACAGCGGCGCGGCGGAGGGCGCGGTGGAGACACAGGAATAGGCACGGGCTGACGGCTGCGTGGGCGTGGGACACGTGAAGGGTGATCTGACGAAGATACGGAAACAATGAGTAACTCCGTTGGACTAATTAACTAACTCTGGAAATTTTGCTGAGAAGGAAAGGTGATCTGAAGAAGACACGAAATGTTTTTTTGAATTAAATATTCGCGTTCCTCTTATTTAACAAGATTTTGGGAGCCATTTTCAACTAGTTGTAAATAGTTCACTATTGTAGTCAAGCTAGGTACGAATCAAGTTGTAGTAGAACAAGGTTCAAACCTCGGTCTTCCGATTCGTAAATCCACGGGACCATAACCCAGTTCAATTGCAACCTCGCTGTATGAAATTTTGCTGAGAAGAAAGGATGATTTGAATATGACTCAAATTTATGAAATTTTACTGAAGAGGTAAGAGGTATTTAAGACTAAAGATTTCACAACGCCATTGGTTGAACGAACTAATATTGAATTTTTAACTTAAATTATTTAACATTAGATATTGCTTTCCAGTTGAGGGGTCCATGGTTATGGTATTACGGAGTCAGCACATTTCTTTTTTATGGAATGGAAAGGTAGGAAAAAGAGGCTTAGACGAAATTATTAGCTGTATCCATATTTTTTTATTTTTTTATTCTGCTAATATAATAGGTGATTGTCTACACGCTCTCTCTCTCTCCGATGGCGCTACAGCCCATATCGAGCTTTGGCCTCCTGCAACTTTTGCCTCCAACTCTGTCCTCAGTTGTCGTCTTCGGGTTATTTCCTAAGTTCAGAATTTGTCCAAGGCTCGGTATTAGGTTTCGCAAGAGGTTGTTTTCTACAGGGGTATGTTATTAGTCCCTCGCACAATCCCCTATTGGAGTCAAAAGTTTTTCTTCCCTTGGCTGGTTTGGTTCCGGTGTTGTGGCGCCAAAGATCCGCCATTGCCCTCCCTCTATTAGCCGTGATATATAAAATAATAAAAATCACATTTCCAGGGTTCGTGACGAGGACGCTAGAGAGTTGGACTTAATGGTAGTGTTGCTGATGTTATGCAACATGGCGTTTCTCGGCATTTACTGACACCTGCTCGTCTAGCAGAGCAGGTCACCGGACCGGGCCTTACTAGTCTAGCCCATACGCTCTCTCTAACTATTGCTGTGGGCAGAACAAAAACTGGACTATTGTATATTTTTGGATTTATTTAATTCACACAGGTCAGTTAAAAACTATTTTTCATAGTTTGCAACAATGCGGTGACAGGAATTTCAGTGTCGTTTATTCTACAGAGCACCGGAAAAAGGTTATTGAAACTTCCAGGAAAGTATCTCCCTTTAATGTAACAAGGATGGCAAGAGAAGGTACGCAAGGTATCTTCGGATTGGAGGACTTTAATACCTGTTTCAAAATACTATAGAGATGGCTCCGTTTTTTCCATATCAAATGCTGTTTCTCTAAAATCAACATTATCAGACAGTCCTCTAACTATCTTTGTGAAATCCGCATTTTTGGAAGAATACTAAGAAGCTACTTTAACGAAAAGAGGTAAAACTGTTGAAGAGGTCATGGCAGATTTAACTTTCTCGAGACAAAAATACAACTCACCACTTAATGTGGATACTGTCAAACTAAGAAATTTATTGTCATGGCTGCACTGGATCCCTCCAATATACTGTCAGTTTTATCCTATGGTTTCTCTTGAAAACCACGAAATGAGAGATGATAGTGATTAATCGTTGACTTTTAATATTGTTTTTATTCTTCATTTAATTTGATTTCTCATCGTGTTCATCTTATATCTCAAATGTTGCTGTATTTAATAAGATTTAACTGATTCTATATAAAAAAAAATGTTTATCAAAATATTATGCACAGTGAATAGGTATTTATGTTCATGTACATCTTATATCTCAAATGTTGCTGTAAGGTTATCTATCAAGGTTATCTAACATTTTCTCCCATTCGTTTTTATGATTTGAGATTGATACCTGTCTGAAATAAAAAAGACTTTGATTTTCATGTTATTTTATGTTTTTTATTAAAAGGCCAAACATTTAAAATGCGATATCTCAAAACTTTTTTTTTCAGTTACCACGGTTAACACACGAGCAGCTCAAATACGCATGGTTAGGTACCTCATAAGCCAGGCGGTGGTGGGGGGCGTGGGTGGACAGGACGAGAGTGACCAGGAAGAGCGGCCCCCAGCACAGCACGTAGGCGGCAGTGCTCACCATGAACAGGCGGACTTTGCGCACTCCCTCGCGCTCCACGCGCTCGAGGTAGCTGCGCATTCGCCTCTGCTCTTCAACGGCGCTCTGCTGCCAACCGAACACACATTAAACCGGCTCAGAAATGTAATGAAACAAAGCCCAACCAAAATAAATAATTAGTTCCAGGTTATAAATAACCGCGTTAAAAAATTGCGACACCCTACGGAAAATGACTCAATTGTATACGAAAAACATGACACATTTTGGACATAATGAAGAAGTTCAGTGGTTTAAAAAAGATGGTTTATTTGTTAATGGACTATCCAACTGAGCCAATTTAAAAAAAATCTATTTATGGATTGTATTATCAGCGCTATGATTCTTTAAAGTTTTGTAATTTTGAAATTACTCGCGTGTGACGTCACAAGTTCTCTTCCTTGAGTTACCAGTAATAACCGGAAATCTATCACGACGCTCTATCGTTGGTTGATTCAGAAGAACTAGTGACGCCATTCAAAATAGTTTTTTTTTATTAAAATCATTTTTATTATTTTTTAAAAACATTTTTGAGAGACTTTTCTTTTTTATCTTCTATAGTTTAGAAATTATGTAACGTTAATTTAAAAAAAAAAGGGTCTTATAATATATATTTATTCCTAAATATTATCATTATTGCTATTTTTTTTGCACCACAATAGGCAATAGGTCCTAATAACAGTGGCGAATTACAGTACAGAACGCCCCGCTTTAGAAAAATCACATTATTTTTTAGTGTTCTTATCGGAAATCGAACCCGGAAGCCCAATTTGACTGAAACACGTTGAAAACTTGCCTTTTTATAAGGATGATGAGAATTTGCTCAAAAACATTCAAACCAGCAAGAAGCCAGCTGTCAAAGTTAAAAACGAACATTTATTTGTAACGCTGATTATCGACGTGTACAAAAAAAATAGAGACATACTTAGACCCCTAACATAGACATATCTCTATTTTTTTTGTTAGACCCCTAAGTATGTCTCAAGTGTGACCCCTAAGTATGCAAGTTTATTTTTGAATTATTGGAACCCTCCAGTAGTTTAAAAATAAACTTGCCGCTTTTGAATTTCGGTGAGTATAAAAATGTTAAATTTCCTGTATATTTGAATGAACTCCCGGGTTAAGAGAATGTTAACGTTTTTGTAATAATGTTTTACATTTACGTTTTTATAATAACCATATGCCATAAGACATATTCAATTAGACTGAATATTTATTTTCAAGATTAAGGAAAGCCTGTCCCCTAATGTGTATTATGAAATTGATAAATATTACCTACATCATAAAAAAATAAATCAAGTAATTATATTTTTTCCGTCTTTCTTACTATATTCCCGAGTGTACATATACCTGTATGTGTCAAAAGAGCCGGCTTTGTAATACTTCGCTAGAGAAAAACAGACAAAAATTAAGCATACTGTCTTGATAATTGTGAAAAGTCAATTAAAAATCGTGTCCAAGCATTTTACGCTTGAATTGGAATTTACTGGAGTTTATAATCGCTTTAAAGTAACCACTCTTTATCACAGAAGCCTATTTAAAATGTAAATGAGAGCTATTTTAAATTTTAATTGAGTAAGGAACGCGCATTAAATTTTCGGTTTCATTAATTGGGTGGATTCGCTCATATGTCGTCGAGATGACAAACCGGTAGAACATAACGAGGTAAATAGAGATATAGTACAGAAGTTGTATATACTGTCTCGGTATGTACCGATGCAGATAGCCTTTATAATCGCGGCCCAGATTTATTTATGTTATGTGACACTTTATATACATGTACAATAAATATACATATGAGGGCGGGCATATTGCCTTTAGGCAATTTCTTCCTACCTACCCAAACCGTTCAGTTTGAGAAAATTATAAATACATGGACATATTGAATAGATTGGTAGTCGATAAAGAGATACGGGTGGCACTCTTCACATTACCTCTAAGATTTGATAAACATCGTGCCAACAACAACAACCCTCGCATTAACTTTCTATGGGTGTGATTAAAATTATTTTGAAAAATTAATACAAAATTAAATGTACAATAACGTGTATGCTGTAGAAAAACCTTGTAATTATTCGGTTCATCGTTATTTGATTTTTTGTAATATTTTTTAACTAACATATTACAACAGAGATGAAGAACATTTTAAAGAAGGTAATATGGAAGTCTACGCATCTACAGGGCTTATGACCTGTCATTAGCTGGTTTAAGTGGCCACCTTACACACTGAGTAACATTCTCCATTCTGCCCATATTTAAACATCTATACTCCTTTGATTCTTTCCTCCGTTGATGTTTGTGAAGTTAAAGAGCTGAAACCTTTATTTACGCGGGTGAGATTCATCTAATTGAATTATTTCACCTACATACTAGGCAACGCATGACATTTTTTAAATTTCTATACTTCTTCATGGGCCAGGAATGTTACGCAGTGTGTAAAGTGGCCACTTAAACCAGCCAATGACAGGTCATAAGCCCTGTAGATGCCTAGACTTCTATATTACCTTCTCTTAAATGTTCTTCATCTTTGTTGTCATATTATGTCAATATTAACAGCTCCCCGGGGAGTTGAATCCAGTCCTTGTCTACAAAAATTTGGACAAACTCAAAATATTGCTGTTTTTTTATTGTTTAAAATTTCTCTATTTTATTGTAATTATTAAAAAAATAAGAGATAGGGGGCGCGGTTTTTTTTGTTGGCGTAGCACCATACATAAAAGTTGGAAACAGCTGAAGTGAACAGATTAAGTATGAAAACTGAAAAGCATTTTCAGGCGTTTCCGAGTTGGTGATATCCGCCAGAATCTCAATCACATCCTTGACGGATATATGTTGAAGAAATATGGATGTTCAAACACACGAAGAATATTGAATATGTTGGCCACATTGAGCTTACTCTGAAAATGCCTAGAATTCCATATTACCTTCTTAATAGGGCTCTCTATGTATCTCTATTAAAATACCCATGAATTTAAAATGGTATTTAAAATTATTAAATCGAAATTTCTAGCACACATATGTAACTCCCAGTCATGACTCCTTCAGTGTAATACTATTTATATAATATATTACGATGACTGGATATGAAAAACATATTAATTTTTCATAAATTCGCGGGTTGGTCGAGTATAGTAAAATCCCTTCACACAAATAAACACACTTCGCATCTGGACTTACTTAGCGAGTTACATGGAAGGAACATCCCCCTCGCCTGTTCGCCTGTTATGGAGAAAGATAATTCTCCCGGAAAGTTCTGGCATTAGAGGAAAAAAAGTCTAAAAGTGTCGGAAAATTAATGTCGCCATTTCTCATCCCAGATGTAAAATTTATTATAATCGTCCAAAAAATGAGGCGCGAAAATTCACATTTTAAAGTATAATTTCATGTTTTGTACTGTGCAAGTACATACAACGTAATATATTATAACGTGCCAGGGCCGCGATTATGAACGGCTATCTTCATCGTTATATACTGAGACAGTATAAACTAATATTTCGTCGGTAACCGAAAATTGAACATACTAAAATTGTAAACATATTCTGTTTGATACAGAAAACTTAATTTTACTTTGTCGATAAAATTGAAAATAAATTTTAGCTTCCCATCAGAATACGTACCCAGAACGACGTACAGGATTGTCAAAAATTCATTAGAATATTTTTTTTACATTGCATACATATTTTTTAAATTTTTTTTATACGCCTCCACTCGTGCATACATATTTCATATACGGTGAAGGGAGTATGAAAAATTATTTCAATATTTTTTTGAATTTACAGTCCAATGGATCTACGATAATAATTGTACCTCTTTTTTTATAACGTTTTCTCCCTAGTCGGTTCCTCAAGACTGGTGATCGGGACCGTCATGTCGTACCTGCTCTCGAGATGACAGTCTTCTTCTTGTCTCGGCGGTCCGCATTTTAGCTGCCACAAACGGAGTGCGTTTTTATCTGGCCCGACCCTTCCTCGTCTTGTTCTTCCCTCTACGCTGCCGACCACAAAAAGCTTTTCCAGGCAATCCTCCTCTCTCCTTGCGAGGTGACCAAAACATCGGAGAATTCGCCTGAGACTGATCTGTCCGTCAGTTTCAGTTTCCAAAGAATGGAGGCGTCGATGCGTCTGGCTGTCCGGGTATTCTTAGCATACCTACGCCTCCAGCACTACCAAAGGCATATATAATGTTGCGTTCTTTTGCCCTATAGTTCATGTTTTCGCCCCATATATAAAAATTGAAAAGACTAAAGTTGTAATCAGTATTATCTTTGTCGCTTTCTTTATTTATGCCTCTGTCCTTCCTTATCTTTTCTAAGCTTGCCATCGTAGTTTTCGATTTATTTATAACGTGATTGGACAAATTTACATCCGATTTTCAAGTCTACTATTATGTCGGTGGTCAAATTTCAGATGCGTCGGCTTCGAGGTCAATTTGAATGATTTTGTATTGCTCAAAAATATAAAATCTTTTACCCGCAGCTTAGAACGGCAGACGATAAAAGTGTTTATTTTTTAAATAAACTAACATATCCTTTAAAATTATTCCCATTTTGATAAAACTATCTTCTATTTCGCGAGATACGCGTATTATGTGTGTTCCGACCAATTCTGAACAACATAAACCAATTCAAACCCGCCTCACTTTCTATTAAATAAAGTGGACGAAATAAAGTATCTCGGGGTTTACTTAGATAGATATTTGAATTTCAAAACACATTCTCAATATGTAACAAAAAAAAACGTTTATGGGAAGATTGCGAAATGTAATAGACGTAAAGAGTAGTGTTCTTATATATAAACAATCATATGCCCGCACACAAATTACTGTTCTTCTATTTTTTTTATGTAATGAAGGAGAAATTAAAAATATACTAATTCTTCAAAATAAGGCGATGAGAATTAAACTCGAAAGAAATATCTATTCTAATGTAGAAAGAATGCACAAAGAAATTGGCTTGCTCACAGTAAAGCAGCAAATTAAATATAATGTAGCTAGTTTTATGCATAAAATAATTAAGGGGATGAATAATATAAAAACAATGATAAAATTTACCCAACAATGTCATACATATGAAAGGGATAAAGAAAGGTAAGATTACCAATGAGGAGAAAAACAGAATGTCAAAACTCATTGTACAAGGGGTTGAAGCTGTACAATAAGTTACCTGAAGAAATAAAAAAGATAGAAAAGACCGAAATATTTCAAATTAATTTGAAAAAGTACGTTATTGAAAATATTTGATAAAAAAACTGTAATGTTATTAAAAGTGTATATTCGTTTTTAAGATGTTATGAACTAACTTAATAAAGCATAAATAAATAAATAAACAATTATTACGCAGGCAGTGTGCGTGCCTGTTAAAACCACCATTAATTTAGTGCAAAACTAAACCAATCGAGTGAGGTGTTCCCAAAACAAACTATTAAAAAACGAGCCGTACCAGCATCCACCAAACCACCAGCTCCAGACCTAAGCTGTGCTAGCGTCATACGACCGACAGCTTCATCAGAAGGTTCCAGAACCACGTCACGCCTCAACACAACAGGAGGTTAGTGGAGTTGCGCATCCTTCCTTTTAACAATGTAGTCCACTCTAAATTTTCTTCCTCCGGGACAAGGTATTTCTGCAAACCTCGTCCACTCCTCAACAACGTGTATGTAAACAGAATACTCTTTATATTTATTTGATCTCTTTATTCAATTCTTGTATATTTCAAATGATTTCCATCCCCCTACTTTTGTATTTATTTTCCTGAATTAAGAAATACCCAATGATTGAAATAAGTTTCAGGGTAATTTTGCAATATTTTTAGACCCACAGAACAGATAATTCTTACAGATGCAAATCCTTAGGTACCAGACAATTATTATGTTATAAGAATACGTGTCTCACAAATGTAGTGGTTTGACTAAGGGCCGGTTGCATCGATAAAAGTTAAGTTAAAGTCAGGGCTAAAGTCAAATAAAAGTTACTTTTATGTCAAAATGTGTTGCATCAAAAAAAGTTAACTAAATATTAACAAAAAAGTTACTTTTATTTGACCGGCCGCCAGGGGACTGTTTAAAGTTAAGTTTAAAGTTAAATGCGATCTGCCATCTGTCAAAAAAGCGTCGTGAGTGTTGAAATCTATTGATCGATCTGTGAAAAGTTGCACAAAATGACAATTTTATCTGATTTTTCGTATTCCGATGACGAATTTATCATCGAGTACCTATATTCTAAACCGAAAAAAAACTGTTCAAACCACGAACGGACCATTTTTTGTGGGAAGAGTCCGACTTTATCGCAAGATTTCGAATGTCAAAAAAGTGAAGAACTAATAATTATTTGAATTTTTAATTGTTAATTATTTTTCAAAACACAGGACTTGATCATCAGCGGCTTGGTGTAAAATAAATCTAAATTATGACTGTATTGAAATGCTGTTTTTTTTTTAAATAGAGCTAGATTGAGCTCAGCTAAGTCTTTCTGGGCATTTAAGGCTGCCATAGTTGCCCGAAAAATATCCTCTTTTTGCTCTACTTCTAGAGTAAAAAGTTCTTCATTTTGTTTTAGCTTTTGCTCTTGTAATTTTTTATCTAGTTCAAAAAGGACGATGTCCCTTTTGTTTTTTTCTTCTCCAAATGCGCAGTGTTGCTTCGCCCTTTCACACACACTGAAAATTGGAACGAAATTTAAACGTTTGTGCCCAAAGACGCGTCGCGGGGCATGTGTATTGCTACATGTAAATAAACAAGTACGTGCTTGCGCAAAAATCCCCACAATTTTTAGGGTGAAACTTGAACCTTTACAGTGGCAAAATTCTTAACTTTAACTTAACTAAAATAATGTTGATGCAACGGAATTTTTCAGTTACCAGATTTTGAGCCTTAACTGCAACCGGCCCTAAGTAAAGAAATACAGAAATTAGGCAATTGGATCTCTAACCTCTAGGGGTCTAAAGCAACTGTCATTAAAAAGAAGCGACTGGATTATTTACTGCAGATGTCGGTTTTTGCCATTTTTTACAGTTCGTCTGAAATGTCGAGAATCTTGTTCGCATGAACAGGCATCTGAACTATTAGGTGCGGAACTAAATTGGAGAACGCACGGAGCTGGTTGCTGATATAGAAGTCTGATGACTGTTATTCGTATACGACATAATAAGCTCCAATAAAGGAGCGACAAAAGATAAGAAGAAAGAAGCAGGGACGAAATATTTCATAGTATAATGAACCTTATTATTTCCTTCCGCTAAGTGCCTCAGGCCAATTAAGCCGTTTTCAGAAAATATTCATCAGGGTCAAAGTCTTAAAATTATTTTTAAGAAGATTTCGAATGTTCTTTTATTTGGTCGTGTCACTCTAAAAACCAACAGACTCTAACCAATTTACATAATACGGTACCACAGCTCAACTTATTATTGAAGCTTTTCCAATATTTTTTACTGGCGTTATAAATTTATTGTTAGGTAAACTAAAATGAGTTTTCGGGAAAAGCAGACAGATATTTTTTGGATTTCATGAAAGTTTTAACACGTGACAAAAATCGTAGCAGTAAATCTTCTGATTGCGAAGTAGGCAATTCAAGTACCAACCTGAAAATAATGGAATAAATTTCCATCAATTTATGTTTTCAGATGTTTCATAAAGATAAATAAGATAACTTTTTTATTTTTCTCCTAACATTTTTTCGATCTGATTATTAAAAAAAATATATATTTGAAGTGCAGTCAGTCCCATATATAAAGGTTTTGTTATGTTTTGATCAAAGTTTCATATTTTCAAAATAATATTAGCCGGGTGATTTGTTTTGCTTTGATTTGTTTCTTTTTTTTTTTTTTAATTCTAGTCTGAACTTCAAAACAAATACATGAAAACAAATAAACAATAGAAAATAAAATATAATGGTAACACTATTGGATGCGCGAGTGGTTAATGGGATTGAGTGGTTTGTGGCTGGATGGGCCGTCAGTTGATGAAGGTTCATCTATCGTACATCTATTCTGTGACTTCTCAACTTTTAGTTCCCAAATGTTTATTTATTCTCCTCGTCGCTATGGCCATGGGTAGCTACGGTTGCTATGGGAACAATTATTCATATCTATACTAACCAACAAAAACAATCTCGTTTTATTCTTCTCTTTAATTCGTCTGTACGCATCCGCATGCCTCTCTTTAATTCATCTGCCCGCATTCGCACTCCTTTTTAATCTTCTACCTTCTAACTAATCCTTGGAGATATATTCTTACCCGCGTACTATTTAACTGCCGGAACGCAAGAGACGTCTGAGAACGTTCTGTGTCCTGTGTTCGTCGACAATCCGAAGGACCACCCGGAAGAAAAGACATGGAGATTTTCGCATCCGGATTCCTATCCCTGATCCCCTTTTCCGACTTCTCAAAGGTAGGATTTTACTTTGCTGTAGTTCGTTTGGCCGCAGGCTATAAAAATAGTTAAAAATCCGCATCTACCATCTTCGCATACCGCATTTTTCTTTCCCCGAAAAGTGCAACATTTCTATAAAATATTCCAACCTAATTATAAAAACACGTCAGTCCAGTGGTAAATGGGCTTCTAAAAAATATATAATCATTATAGATGATTTTTTTTAACTATGCGTATAGTAAGTCGTAATTTCATGTCATTCTTAATAGGAATCCACCAATTAAAATTTCTAAAAGCGCTTTAACAGCTAAATTATAATATCCCTCTAAAAGCTAATTACCAAAATAACTTGAAGATTTATTGATAAAATGATATGTTGTAGACTCAGAGTAATAACGCGCCAAGCTATAGAAGAGCCCAAACGTAAAAAAAACCATTCTATGACTATTGGGTATTAAGTTAGCTTCAGTTCGCAGCAAAATAATGGGCCGTACTCAAGCCGAGAATCGCCAAATGGATAGTAATTA
Source organism: Micrasema longulum (assembly GCF_059751315.1). Classification (NCBI taxonomy): domain Eukaryota; kingdom Metazoa; phylum Arthropoda; class Insecta; order Trichoptera; family Brachycentridae; genus Micrasema; species Micrasema longulum. The sequence goes on along the minus strand of NW_028277695.1, from coordinate 108,460 downwards.
GCATTGTAAATATTTTTTAATATGTACCTGTGTATTTATTATTGCCAAGTTATTCCAATTTATTTTTCTATAATTCGCCTATATTTATTTTATAAAACTGAAAATACATGTGTGTGTGTTATTATTTTATTTATTTATTCATTTTATTCATTACATTTTATTCACAAACTTATGTTACATTTATTGAGACATAAATTCCAACTCCATGGAACCAAAGTCCAGTGTTGAGTTTGTTTGTTTGTCCGTCACATCTCCGAAATGGCGAGTCGTAGTGGCCTGAAATTTGGACACATCATTTTAGATGCAACTTCATTGCTATTTTTGAATAAAATTTGAATAGACCTCTACTTGATGAAAACTCAAACTTTATATGGGTGCCTAGTGCGGCCCCGACTCATTGCCCGTAATCAACTGTCATTATCAACAGTAAACATACTTTAATTCACAAATTTATCTCCCAAATTGAGAAAAAATAGTATCTAAAGTAAATATGTTGATATAAGGAAAGTTTTTAAGCAACATAATACACCTGTCGGGACAATAAATTCCAAAAATCAATGTAAATCATGGGAAAATATTCGAAATCCATTACCTGTAAAAACTGACTCCTTTAACACCTTTGACGCTCCTACTGCTGCAACCAAACATACTGCAATTCACCATAGTCGACTTTTATTTATTATAACGTAAATATCCAAGTTATTTACAAACAAAGCCAAGCACAGCTACAAAAGCGCCCGATCGAACCGTTATGTTTATGTTGTCAAATAAAACGAAACAAACCAACATTGTTTGCGTTCTATGAAACATAGTGATAGGGCTTCTCTATAGGTTCACGCATTATTACTCTGAGGGTGTAGACAATCAGTACCTACAAGCACAAACTTACTAAATTTGAGTTAAAAACACCAAAATTATTATAATATCAATAACCGCCTACGGTGCGTATCGATATGATAGTTGCCTCGCGCACGGGGATTCTAGGTTCAATTCTCGATGAAACCACAAAAATGAAATATTGATGATAGTTTCAAGCTAAAAGTTTAAGTTTTATGGTGTTCACCATTTGATTGCGTCTTTGGCTTGACATGTGGTAGTAAAATGATATGTAATTGAAGTTATTACTTATCGGAGGTAAATAATAATTCAGACTAACAATAAAAGCCCCATTAAAGAATGCTTCATAAAGCAAGCCATAAATATATCCTACGTCTTTCCTAAAATCGTAAACGCGGTCATAATACTTCTTTTACGCGAATGGTACTCGTCTCTAAATACATTTATGTCACTTAGAAAACGAAAAAAGCATTCGGGTAAAGCGAGTGAAATAATGTAAGTGATCATAAAATATAGTTAAACGATCCATTAAATAGTGCCGTAGGCGAAAACATACTACATGGCCTATACAGGTAGGTACTACAGATCCGTAATGTAATGCTATTCATATAGTTGTCAAATAACAACTAGTATTAATATTCCTTATTACGTAGTTAAATAATTTTAGCGTACATTTAATAATAGCACAGTAAACTTAAAAAATAATAATTTCATAAAAAATTATATTAGTTCAGACTTTAACAAAACTATCGCCGTCCCACGAAACGATGCGATAGACCCAATACCGATCCCTAATTTCTTTCGGCAACTTAATATTTAATCCTTTAGGGTACATAATGTGAGTTGCCTTGATTCTGTGGCCTTATGCTATAACTAATTCATTTCGTAAATTCATTCGTATCGTATGAGAAGGGACGAGAGCGAAATATAGTTTTGATTGCGTTAGAATGGGATGGATATATGACGCACGAACGAACTTACGAAACTAAATTGTGACAGAATATGTCTGCTGATTTTTCGGAAACATTTACCTCCGCTCGATGAATATCGTTATTACGCTGAATATCACTGAGGGTGTATTCAGGTAAAAATTTAATTTTCAATTTGAATATTAATTCGACATGCACCGCGGCGCAGTTGGTTAGACGGCCAACTGTGAAACTGGCTTCGCGGGTTCGATTCTTACCAGTTGCAGAAAAAATCCAAGAACAATCATTCTCATAATTGGTCTGGGTGTTGTGGTGTATTTTCATAACCTCCTTCCATATTCTCTTTCCCGCATGCTGACAAGCTTCTAACATAGAGTCTTGAGGGGTTGTTCCTTTTAAAAAAATCCTATTTCAATTTTTTATTTGCTTTGACCGAAACATTTTCAGCACCGTCAATGTTGAATATTTGTGAAATATTAAAACTGTACGTTGGACAGAAAACGGATCAGATTCGAATCATGTATGCGAAGATCGCATTTTTCATTCTGATTCTGCACGCACATACAAATACTATGTAAATCTGAAAGAATGGATTCTGATTAATGATTTAATTTCATTAATTTTTCATTCTGAATCTGAGTGCGCGTATGTGCAGTACTATGCGCGTAACGCGTATTTATTGCGTAGATATTACCTATCGGATTACTGTGTGATTTTGCGTTTAAGCCGCATGTGAGGGCTCTGTTTTGGTAAAGAGGTCCATGTCCATGGACCTAAGCCCTAAAGCATGGTGGGCGAACGCATGCACGACTATACAGCGAGAAGGAATTATCTTCTCCCGATTCCCCTTTTCCTGATGGGGGGCATGGTGTCGAGGGTTTTGGTTCTTTTTCATACACATAATTATATTTTTTAACCGCCCGGACACCAGTGGCAAACGTTGATTTTATTTACGGGTAAGCAAAAAAAACATATAATTTATTTGTACCCACACAAATAATGAATAAATATGTACTTTAAATTGCTATTTTTTCTGTGGTTTTGTGGGATACAACAACGTTCATATATGAAATCAACTCAAACGACGTAACGTCGTGATATATTATATTATGTAGCCATATTATCCATTAATTTAACACAACTTATATAAAAGTTTTAAAAAAATAGCACCATGAATTGAGTCAGTATTAAGTATTCTCATGACAATTGAAATGTCAACTGGCTGATTTGATCTAGAAATGAATAACGTCAAAAACGGCCGCGTCGAGCGCCACATGTATTGCGAGTCATATGTTAAAAGTATCATCTCAAAGAAAAATAATCCTTAAGAAATAATGTTTGAAATACTGTTTTCCAAATCGAGATTCTTTAAAGAATTTGTGTTATGTGCAAGTTTACTCTAGGGGAAAAATCCCGCCACTGGGTTTAAGATGTTCAAAATATAGTACACTTATTTGTAAGAAAAAATAAGCTGGTGTAATCGGCCAGTTCCTTGGCTCATTGCTGGCGCTAGGCGATCTTTATTAATATTTTTATTTGTATTTGGAGAAAAATACAAATGGTGGCAATGATTTATAAGAAATAGTAATTATTTGTTTGTTTTTCCGTACGTAAAGTTACCGTAAAACATTATTATGGATAGTCAAAAATAATGGTAAGCTGCGCATAATCGCTTCTATACACGGTTCGCCCCGGCCGGACACAGATACATACTTCATCTAAGGTAGGTAGTCTATTTCTTCGACTGAGATCTTGTATCGACAATCATAAACCATTGTCTCGATAAAACTAGTGATGTGAGAGAAGTTGGAAGAACATATACCACATGAAGGCTATTACTGTGAGATGCTTCTTTTTTAATGTTTTCCTCTGTTTTTAAGTGTTAGTTTCTTACCAACCACTAGTCGCACTCTCGACCCACTACCCACTACCCACTACCCACTACTCCGCCTGGTCGCGACTACTTAGGGTCAGAGGTTTACATTTCCGACTAGGTACCTACTGAGTACTTGTGACTGCATTACCGTATATATAATAGATACAATGATAGAGAGATGCTTGTAGGTAATTAGTATTTATAATTAATATTTAAAGCGTTAACTTTATGGTCAAACATTTTACTAAACGTTATTAAATATTTGTGTAAAACCATATACCGACTTTTCTATGTCTACCGGTTTCGAGACGTACCCGTCTCTTCGCCAGGACACTAATTGAACCAACATGCAAAACCCGCTATACACCTTCATCATAGCTGTTGCACAAAAATATAAAACCACCACGACATGCATTTTAATCAGCAACCGTTACATGCACTGATTAGCCTATGAAAATATTTTATAGTGTGGGAGAAATAGTTGAAAAAAGCGGAAGGGGATAAAGAGAGGGGTTTGGGTTTAATAGTTATAGGGTGACTATAACAATGGAACATCGTTAAACGGGCTATATTGAAATGTTGTTCGGTTATTGATCAAAGGAACATTATTTTTCAAAGCTTTCCTAATGTGTAATATTCCTCTTATTTGAATTGTTTTCAAACAAAAGCCTTTCTTATAAAATTCCAAATTGACGGTGAAAGGGAAGTGAAGAGGAAACGCTGTCTTACCTTTCTTCATACAAACTTAGTCTCGTATTTTCTATCTGGATTATGGCACTAGAACAATGATTTTATAACAATCTGTAGATATTTACTATTTACTTCAATCCTCTGGGGCCTCTGTCATTTTGTTTTTCTGAGAAATTGTTTCTTGTGGGAGCTGGGACTATCCAAAAACTCAAAAAAGTGTCCAGCTTTATCTGCCGTCTTCGGACGTATGAATAACAAAAAAAACGAAAATGGAATGGAACGATTAAATTTCATTCTGATACTCTTTCTAAAATAAAACATCAAAATCGGTCCGAAAGACAATGTTCAAATACCTATTGCTCGAAATTATTACCTACCGCATATCTTTTTAAAATCAGTAGATACTTAAAACCGCAACTCAGTCAAAATTTTTTTTTTGGAGGAAGACTCTAGGAAAAGGTTTTTAAAGCGGCTGAAGTGTGTGGAGGGAGTGCTTTCATTGTTTGAAAAAATCGTTTTCATGGTAAACGAAAAAAGCCAAAAATCTAATAAAACCCGTACGAGGTGACGAATTATGTTTGATTTGTGAGGTGATACTTTTTACTTAATATTACGTATCTATGGAAGTGCAAGTTTCTCTTAAATATTTAACGTTGCGCGAAGGAAGCGTAAAATATTTTTTATATTTCCAGACAGTACGGATTTTGTATCACAGTTCACGGCTCAAAGAACATTTTCCGAGACAATGGATCGGCAGCTGATTACTATCTTCAAACTATCGTCAGTCGGGAGATTTGTGAGCTAGTATTGGAGATTTGAGGATTACTGAAGATCGTCTCCTTTGGCAAGATAAATATAGGAGAGTTCATGTTCTAGTTCTACTCGCATATATGTTGTATTACTCCTTAATACATCATACACGGCAAGATGATATCGTATTCCCCCGAGCACTTTATGGCCAGATATGAAAGGCAATCTCGCTAGACTGATCTATAGAAGTAAAACAGACTCTGTATTCAATAGAACGTACAGCGTACAGCGAACAGCGTACATTTCTTAATGTAAATATCGAGTATGTAATGTGAATGCTGTGAAGTATATCCTATTTAAAAAGGTACTGCATAGTGTTTCAGATTTTTAGCTTTACATGAATGTTAGGAAAACAATCGCAAAAGTAGGGTTTAACTTCAAGAATTTTATGAATGCGTGTAATTAAATTCCAGGAATATTATTATTATTATTTTATCATTATATTTCTTTTGACGTCCATAGATCGATGACAAATTCACGCGCCAAATGATTTTGGTAGAAATCTAGAGGGTTGACCGAAGGGCAACTTAGCATTTTATTTTTAACACATCTATAATATTAATATTATATAATTGATTGATTGCGTCTGTCTCTTATACTCGCGCACAGGAATTTGAGCCATATTATCGTGTTATCAACGCTAAATCAGGGCCATTTTCATACGTTAAAATTTGGCGAACTGCTATCTCAGTAATTTAATCCCCATTAGCTAAAACTGTAAGTTTCGTAAACTGAAACCGCAATAACGAATATTTCAATGAATGTTCAAATCAAAAAAGATGGGACTTCAATTGAATATGTGTTCACCCTTTTTCCTATGTTGCTCGTACAATGAGAGATAAAAACAATCTATTTTAAGATAATTCTCTCCATCTTTATATTATTATTAGGATATTTACCGGACAATTTATTTTTTGAGAATTAATGTATTGATTTGTGAGAGATAATGTATTGTTATTACCATGATAAATTTATCTCTAAATTCTTTTTAAGACAAATTATTGAGGTAAAAGTTAATGTTACCATTAATTTAAACGATTTTTCTAATATAATAGTGATTTTAGGCGAGTGTCCGACCGGATGAAAAATATAGTTCTGTGCTATTATCTGTAGTAATATAGTTCTGTGCCTCGTAGTGGGCGTTCGTCTACCAAGGTTGAGGACCCGGGTCGGATTCCTGGCAATTATTTGAAATTGGCCATCAGCTTCCATTTCATATACATAACTGAAGTATTCATCCGCCCGGGCACTGACTAACACTCACAGAAAAATCGCGGTATTTTTAAAAATAAAAATAAATTCCTATCAATTTCATAAATTTTGTAACACATGTATTTGTTGTTTACTATCTTTTCAGCTGTCTCGTTAAATCTAACGCATTTAAAAAAAAGTATATGAAATATTAATTAAGAATACCTGTATAATGAATAAAGTAACTACATTATATTTTAGAGTTGGCTATTTTCAAAGTACTTTCAATATATTTTAGAATATTTACATGAAATTTTAAGATATTTGCATAAAATATTAGGATATTTACACAAAATTTTAGAATGTTTACATAAAATTTTAGGATATATATTTTTCATTCTGCATGCACATGCCTTCTATAAATAGAGGTTTTAAAGAATAGTAATGGTTTTAAAGAATAGTAATATTATAAACTTTCCAATCCAACGATATTAAGAGAAAATATAAAAACTTTACATACAAAGGTATAATATATACAAATAATACTGTACAAATTTTAATAGAATTGTAATGATTTAAAAAGAAAAAAACTGTATATTACCCGTTTTATTGTTTATTTTGTAATTAAGGTTACCAATCCTGAGCTCATTTTACTGTACATATATTATGATCTAAAAATCAGAATTTAGGGTTGAAGAACGAGATAACGCGTTATCGACATCGATCTTGCTACCGGTTTCGTTCATACTAAAAATAATATTTAATGGCAATAAACGAGTTACTTTAAAACTTCAATTCAACAATCTGCGATTTTAATGGAATTTAACTCTTCTGCTTCCATTGCCCTCATATTGTCATTCTTCCCCAAGACGATATTACAATTTCTAATGATTTAAATGTGTCAAATTCAATTACAAAATCCATTTCTACCATAGTGTTTATTGCATATACATTAAAAACATATAATTATGTAATTAATTATTATGATTTTAATTATTTTGTAAAATTACACTGACACCCTTCATACAAGTGAGAAAATAATTTTATTCAATAATCCTGCGATTAACCCCGAACACATTTTTGGAATACAGGACAGTCACCCTAATAATAATCAATAATCGTGGTTTAATAAATAGGGTTCAAAAATAATTTATGATACAAAATTATTGACCTTCACCGACTTGAACTTTTAAACGGCTGGCGTCGTAACAATTGTTTGCTTACAATTAAATATACGTGATCTGTGGTTTGTAAAAACATACGTTTTTTGACTAGTTAATTTAATTACAAAATGACAGAAAACTTGTGAACTACGAATAAAATTAAACGTTCAAAATTAACGTTAGTATTACATACCCTAGCTTATGGGATAGGTACAAACACATTAATAATATTTTTATTTTCAAGAAATGTGGTAACTTTCATATATTATTTATTATTTAAAATATTCCAATTGGATAAAACAAAAATTGGTGTTTTGTGAGAAGAGCGAATCAAAGACTTTCGCAAAAATATTTTCTGAACTTAAAATAAGTAAAACTATATTTGGCATATAAAATCCTCGCTAAGCACGGGATTATTTCCACAAAGCAGTTTGTCAAGATTATCAGATAAAATTCTTCAGGGAGAAGCTCCTAAAGAAATGAATTTTTACCGATGGATTATATATGGAAGAATAAACTTAGGCAAAATGGCGAATATGTAATTTGATAATTTAAACCAACTAATGACGATAATATTTGTAAATGACTAGACCTCCATATTTCCTTCGATGGAAAAACATCGAACAAAAACTCAAACTAACATTTAATATGAAATTTTGATTCGGCGTATTCATTCTTCTTACAAAATACCTTAATACTACATATTGTATACAATTCGGATTAGTGGGGGAGGTGTCAAGTTGTCAGCAAGCTGGGGAGGTATATTTCAAGAAGAAAAAAGATTAATAGTAAGCTAAAAACAAGATGGCGAAAAAACCAGCATTCTCGAAAACGATGCAAAATGAAAGCGAGAAATAAATCAATATTATCGCCATACAATCAAATGAACCGATTACTAGAAATCACACTGTTTACACAGGGATAACCGGAGAAAATAAAACACCTTAAGTACTAATATGTTTCCACACAGCTTGCCGATCGGCCATACATAAATATTTTTTACACGCTACCTAATATCTTTCTCCGTATCATAAAACTTTGGTAAAGTTTTATCATCATTCCAATTTTTAATATTACGTCATTTACTGGCATTTTTCTAGTTATCGTTCATCAATTTGATTGTATGGTTACAATTCAAAAATGTATAGTTAAAATAAAAGGTGCGAATGTGCAGAGTTGGCTAAGGTTGAAAATAGTGATTGCGAGAGGAAAATCATGGGAGAGCGGTTTATGAAGTGACTCTGTAGGCAGTGGTCCCCTGTCCTCGTCCCGTGGTGCTGAAGAAAGTTGCTGTGTAGAGATAAGTGATAGCAGTAGTGATGTGCGTAACCGGGTTGAAATAGCTGAATCGCTAATAATCGGTTATGAGAGTGATAATCGGTTACGGTAATAATACCAACGTAAAGCAATTTCCCAGATTTAAAAAATGTGTTCACTTGTTAAATTAACAATATTTTATTTACACAAAAATCAACCGTTGGAAGAATGAAAGAAATACGGATATTAAAAAAATATGCATTATAGTGAATGTTACATGGTGCGTAAAGTGGTTAGTGGCAAGTTATAAGCCATGTAAATGCCTGGACTTCCATATTTTCTTCTCAAAAAATGTTCTCCATTTCTGTTGTGATAAGTTGAAAAAAAAAAGTAGGTTTTACGAATTGTTCGATATTTTTAACCGGTTACGCGCATCGCAAGCTGACAGTGAATAAAAATGCGGTGGTGCTGAAAGAGAGTAGTCGTGCGAGGGACATGGTGGTGTGACTAACTCTTGGTGCGCCGTTGGGCCCCGCCCCCTGCCCAGTGACGCTGAGGAGAGAGGTGACCAGTCCGGCCACCCTGACGGCTTCCACGTTCGCCTAAACAAACACACCTCATCAGCCGCCATTTGCAAACAAAAGAAAAGCGCGTGACACATGATATGATCCGCTACTGAAAAAAAGCAACAAATAATACACGTGATGAGCAGGTAAATCGACAGTCGTAAGTAGCTAAATAATTTAGAGTCATAAGTAATTTAATCGATAGGCCATTTCACATGTATCGTCCAAATTCACACGGCGCAACACTGCAAACTTAGGGTGAATCGACATATGTTATATAATTTTGTATTCATTTAAAATTTAACTCTCAGGTAAACATCCTGCAAAAGGAAATCGAGTAGAGATTAATCGGACTCATGGTGCACTGGTCATTAAATAAAATAAAAGTATAATAATACAATAAATATCAATCCACCCTATGTTATTGTATCGTGCCATCTAATCTATAATCTTGAGCAGCTTGAGCAGCTTGAGCGACATTCATGGCAGCCTTGGAAGTCGTGATTAGCGTAATTGATAGTCCCGAGCAGCTTTAGGACCAGATAGGAAGTTACACCAAAAACGTAGAAGAAATAATGAGGAAGTTCAGTGTTTTATTAATATTTGGTTTTTAAAAGTTTTTTTTTGTTTTTTTTTTTTAACAATATACATAAGAGGTAAAAACAGAGTTTAAAAAAAGGATAATTACATAGCAATGAAATACATATTAATGAAATAAATATTAACAGTAAAAATAGCGAACAAAAATCCCACAAAGGCATGGCCTGTTCGTGGGTATACATGAAATGTTAATGATTTTTTTGCTCCTATAATAAATAGACAGGTATATATATAATATTTTTGTGTAATATAAGAAAGAGAAAAGAAAATACTATGTATAAGATTATAAGGCACGTTTTTATTTTATAGTAATTAAAAAAAGGAAATGAAAAATAAAAAAATATATTCCTAATTATTAAAGGGCAACAAAATATATCATAGAAAAAAGATTTAATATATTTAGTTTGAATCCAAGATAGTGCGTGTTTTTTAAAAGAAGGAAAATTGATTTACATAAACCAGTGACGTTGTTCAAAGTAGTTCGTTTTTATTAAAATATTTTTTTTTTTCTTACATTTTCAGGAAACTTTTCAGTACAAGTGAATACTCTAATTTTTACCGCGCGCAAGAAAACATTTATTTTATACAATTTCCCGCAGGGCTGAAGTTCCTCATTATTCCATTTTCGTCAAAACAGACAAAATATGTATCATGAAAAAAGTAATATCATTTTGCCAATTTTTTTCGGTGCAAATCATGATCGGCTTAGTATTTGTGAATGCTGAAAACCTAATGAATTTAAAAAAAAAACGTTTATAAACACAATGGGGACGATTTCAGGCTTCCTAGGTAAGACTGACTGGAATTCAAAACAACGCTTTTAAACCTTTATAAAAATATTTATTTAAGTGTTCAATGAGTCACTTGAAAGTCCTTTATAAAAGAATGCCTACATTGTTTAAAAATACTAAAGAATATTTACTGTAAAATGCATATTGTTTACAAATAAATAATCGTAACATAACAAATGAATTTCAAAAGAATTTACCAACCACAAATTATTTTTAAATACACTAAACTTACCATTAACATGAATAATACACAATAATAAATATGATATAATACGATTTCCACATAAAGTATTAAGTATCTTCCGCATTAAAAATAATCTTACTAAAAACATATAATATAAAAAAAAACTAATAAATTATGTCTATAGCTTGTATATTATAGAAGAACAGTGTAGCAATAACAATGGCCGCATTTGTCGGTAATTACCGATGCGATAAAAAATTGTCGTGGATAAGTGTTGGTTAAGGGCTTTTAAGCGACGTGATAAACATCGTTTTATACATCTGTGACACGTCTACTTGAATTATTCAAATCGTAATATAAAAATATTTAAAAAAGAGATATTTAATTTAAGTCGTAAATACACGAGTTAAAATAATAAGTTAATACCGAAGGATCGAAGTATATAAAAAAATGATAGTATTGATTGAAAAGAGGAGAAAGAATTTTATTTCATTTTGTTTGGGAGATTAAACGCCGTACGTGTTGATAATTATGCAATTATCGTTAGGAAAAAATAAAGATAAAGGCCACCAGAATTGCTGTAATTGATTCCGTTACACAGTAAAAATACAAAAGGAAAAGGAAAGTAAATAAGTAAATAATGTGTATTATGTGTAGATCGTGTTTGTGTTTGTGTGTTTAGGTTTGTGAGATTTATTAATGTTTGAAAAACCCAACGAATTTCCATGCAAATATAATGTATCCAAGTTGATCGGCACGCTGTACTGTACAGAGTGTACAGTGTGCACCATATGTTCAAAGGCATTTTCTTTATTTTGATAAAATAGGGAGAGATACGCTGAAGACGTGTCTACCATATAAAGCAGAAATAATGTATTATTTCCCAGAGACGTTTTATCTAAAAATAAATACCTATTCCATAAATGAAACAGGGGTGGTATTCTGAACGCAAAAGCGCGCGTGGAAAACGCACTTTTAACGCGTATTTACGTACTAAATACACGCTAACAGAGCAATCTCTTCGCGCGCAATTTCGTTCAGAATACCAGCCCAGGTGGGTAATAAAATGTTTTTTCACGTTACTGTTTTTTTTAAACTTTACTTTGATTTGCGATTGGTCTGTCTCGTGGTCTAATCGTTAGCGCGTTTGCCTTTCATAAAATAACTATCGAGTTTGATCAACCATGTTAAGCAATATTTTTTTTTTTTTGCAAAAAAAAATATTTGCGTTCTTATGATTTACCGAAACATTTCAATTTTGGGAGCATTTTCAACGACTTGTAAATAACTAACTATTAGAAATGGGAACCAAGTTGTAGTAGAGCGGGGAGCGAACCTCGGACCTCTGATCAGTGAGTCCGCGACACGAGCCACGGGACCGCAACCCGGTTTTTTATGTGTTTTATACTGCAATATTTCATAGTCCTTTGACTGGACCTGATTAAGAGAAAGTGCGGTTTGACTTTTCTTTATACAAACGTATTTTCGCCCTGGATTGAGTTAAAGCATAAGGCGTTTTTTCAATTGGTAATGTTTCCTAAACTTTTTAAGGAATATTTTTAGTTTTGATTTTTGTTCGCAACAGATATTAAAATATTGTAATATTTTTTTGACGTAATAAGTGGATCAAGCCCAATAGGTAACATAGCGTTTTATTTGTAGCGTTATATGAAACATAACGTAGAAGTAAAATTTAATTATAAATGTATTTAAGGTGTGTTTCCAAATTATGTAATTATGTATAAAACATTTCATTCGGTACGGGACGCCCCAGTGTGGGAACATTATTAAATATAAAAAACTTACAAAAATTGTAAAAGAATAGATAAATAAGTGGTGGTTCACGTTAACACGAGATGTGGGGGCGAGCGCGGTCGTGAAATTTGAAAGTTTGAGATAGTTAGTGATTTTTTAAGTAGCAGTCAAAAAATATCGTTTGGTGACAGTTGTGTTTTGTCCGTTTTTGTCAGATCAAGTGGTTTAAAAAAATATATAGGTCAAGGTGATTTTAGACTCAAGTCATACAATCAAATCGATTGAATACAGTTTGGTAATTTGCCATCATCAAAATGCTTATTAAAATATGGGTTTTTCGAAAGAATTTTGAAAAAAAAAGAAATTTGAAAGATTTATAGTGTTAAGCTAGGGTTTCCTAGGACAGCGGTGCCCGTATCTCAACGGCCGTAGTGAACGGTGATGCGGTGGACGGCCGTCGTAGTGGTGACTAGAGAGTGGTTTTATTTTTTAACGGTGTTATCAACACCATTTTAATAGGAAACCACTCTCTAGTCACCGTTACGACGGCTGTCAACCGCATTAATGTTCACTACGGCCGTTAAAATACGGGCACCGCTGTCCTAGGAAACCCGAGCTTTAGACTAAGGGACGGTTACTGAACACATTTTCTTGCTGGTTATGCAGCTTATAATTGTGATCACAATGGCATTTTTACTTTGAAATTCATATATTTTGACTTCAAATCAATTCAATTAAATCAATTCAAAATCACCCTTCAATTTCTAATAAGCTCGCTAGAGGTTTCTGTGGCCTGTTAGTGCGGCCGACGTAAACACAAAGGTCGCCGGTCGCCCCGAGTTCCACCGCTAGCCGTACGTGAACAAACCTCTTTTCGTAGTTATATTGGGCGATTCTCTGTGGATTTATTTTATTGAAAAGGCTGGTTAAGTAGACGATTAATTACAAATATTAGAATAATTATTACAACCCTCACGTATTACGAGCTACCTTTTTATCCTATTTTGCATGAGAAAAATTGCCGTACTTTTGCGAATCCTGCTCGGGTATTTAGACCCATTAATCTCGGCGTTCCGGACCTTTGGACATACATCCTGCTATAATGATATCACTTTACAGAACACAGAAGTGACCAACAATATTTAAAATAATATTTTCAAAATACTATATAAAAAAAATATTGATTGAATAAATTTTGCAACAGTTTTAAGATAAGTCCTAAGATCGGTGTTTTAGAAAACTAGTTGTTCTCTTAACATAGTGAGGTCCAACTGTCTCTCCATTTCTTGGGTGGTATTCCAGGCAGATGGTGGATTTTGTTGGCTACAGTGCACACAAGTCTGTTACTGCTCATCCTGCTCGCATGGTCACTCCAGTATCTTCGTCTGGATCTGCTCCATCGCATGATATTCTCTATTAACATGTAGTTCAAATTATAGTTTTAAGGTTTTGGTCTCCGAGTGTTTTTTCAGTAATGGACCTTAAGACCTTCATTTCAGTAGTTTTGAGCAGTCCTTTGGTTCGAACAGTGTTAGCCTGCGCTTTCCCAGCATACATTATGATGTGTCTCACACATGTCTTGTATATCCTGATTGATACGCAAATGCTTATTTCTCCATATAACATTCCTCAGACACCTCAACACAGTTGATGTCGGACTTCAGTGTAAAAATCAGTATGATGTGAGCTTTCTAGTCCCAGGTATTTAAAATTCATGAGCTACTAGCCTGTTGTCAATAGTCAGCTTACACCATATAGGTTGTCTGGATATTGTTAGACTTTTTGTTTTGCTGACTGATATTGATATGGTTAGCCTGATGATAGAGGATGAGAAAGGAAGAGGGTCACTGGGTTAGGCTAGCAGCCTGCTTGGGGTAAAACAAACATGCGCTCATAGTCCAGAAAACACAGCCATCCTCTGATATATATGTATACAGATATATAAAAACAAGCAATATAAATATTTTAGTATAAGAAACAAAAAAGAAAATTATTTTAGCGAGCAATTTAGCTGAAGTAATCAAGCACATCTCTTTTCACGACTCACTTTTTTTGCATGATTTTTAAAGGCATGATTAATTGAACTATAAAAAAATCATTTAAACATAAACTCCATGTATACGTTAAGATCGTATTGTCATTTAATTGTAGTGCTTTTACACTTACCCATACATATTAATATATAATATGTGGATATATAAATCAAACAGTGTATACAGATGGAAATGTGGATGTTAAAACATAGGCACAATGGTGAATGTTACACAGTGGGTAAAGTGGCCACTTAAACCAGCTAATTACGCGTCATAAGCTCTGTAAATGCCTAGACTTCAAAATTCTCTTCTCAAAATGTTTTCACTCTCTGTTGTCTAAACAAATTTAGTGTATACGATTCATGTCTAACCGAATTATTGTTGGGTATCGTAATAATATATAATAAAAATGTAATAAATAATGTATTTCATTATGATGTGATAAATGAAATGTACAAATACGAATTAAAAATTTGGGTACGACAGAGCCTTAATGATATAGATTAAAATAAACAGGTCAGTGTTTTAGCGGACAACCGATATGGATAATAGCATTAGCCTATCCACTACTGCGTCCATTCTCTATAATAAACACAGGATTTTAGTCAAGCAGACACTCGTACTGGTTCGTGAACAGCTACCGATTTGAGGCGGATTACATTATTCGGGAACGGCCAAAACAAGTGAGCTTCTACAGAACTGTAAATCTAATGTTCCGGGCGTAGAGCATGGAACAGTTCTCAATATTATTGTGTTTCTTTGGCCCACTTTTAGGTTTCATTAACACTCATCTACAAAGCTTGCGCATGTAATGGCCGCCAGTGGAGGCCATAGGATATAGGTAATACAAATTTATAAACAACCAATTCGAAACCTTTTGTTTTCTTTAAATTTCAGTGTTAATGACCGTTTCGGTATATAACGTGTAAATATTTGTTTATGACAATAATTTAGGTGTTTTGCCAATGTCATGTTTTGGATAAATGGAGATCGCGTATTTTTAGGGAGTTTGAGGATAAATATGAATTATTATTATTTGTAGTGTACATAGGAGTTGTTTAACTGATCTAGATATATTTTTTTAATGATTCTGTATCCGGGCGCATAAAGAATACAGTTCTGAGTCTGAAAAAGAGCCAGAACCTTTGGACAAGCGCTTGACTCGATGATTACTATCAGGTAAAAATCCTCAAAAAGGAAATCGAGTGGGAATAAGTCCAACTCGTTGCGCAGTAGTTGGCGCGTTCGCTTACCATTTTTGAGGTTCTTGGTTCAATTCCTGGCAGGGTGGACGTGAAATATTTGTTTGAAAAGTCGTTCTACACAGTAATAACTCAATGTTTCTAGACTGACGCCTGTAGCGCAAAACCGATAACAAAGGAACCTAGATACACCGCAATTGGATAGACAATGCAGTGCCCTTGGCATCGGTAGGTGCGAATAGGATGATAATCGTCAAATATTTCTCCTAAATATACTTTTTTTTAGTCGAGCGCTAAATTTTTTTTTAAGCTACGTATTTTAAATATTTTTTCCCCGTTGTTAGACTGGTTAGGGTATTTGGCCGCCTACCGTGCATGGCGTTTCTCTAGCAATAGTTCATAGATTTTCAACTGGCAAAAGTATACGACTTATCAAATACGTACCAAATTATAAAGATACACCGTGATTGTTGTTCCAATGTGGTGCCCTATGTACTTTAGACGCGGGTTAGAACATACGCATTACTTTAATGATCAATTTATTGTATTAATTTTGATGTGATGATAAGGAAGATGAAAGACGTACAAAATAGCAAATAAATGCCTCAGTAAATTGATACAAAATTAAAGTTTTCCCACGACGCGCGGCCCGGCGACGATGACGCAAAATTAAACAGAGTTTTTTCAGTTATACACTTTATTGATCATTGAAGTAATATATAAGTATGACATATATTCAGTATTATAACAGTCACCCTTTTGTTTATGTTAGAGCATCGATATTTTTTCAAATATTTTATCCATTAAAGGCGGCTTGGCTTAGTCATGTAAATATCTAGACTTCCATATTTCCTCCTCTATAACGTTCTCTACCTCTGTTGAAATATCAAATCCAGTTTTTGTCTACGATGATTGGGACCTACGTATTTTTTTAAGAACATGATGAACAATACCTGCCAAATGTCCACCTCTCGCGGTTTGGTGACGTCAATTGGTAACCAAGATCACGTGACCTTACTATTGAACTATTCAAGCCAGATTTGAATTTTAAGTGACCCTCAATCGATTATCGATCTGAATGAAATGATTAATTCTGACGAGTTAGCAGCGCAGTTAGATATTTTGCTTATATGTCATTGAAAATTTTGACAAAAGAGTAAACAGATTGTGTGTGGAGATTTATCATATTATATGAAACTTCTATTTTTTATTTCCGTATTTTCTTGTAACGCCGATATTTATTTATTCCTTCTTCTTTTATAATGTTTTTATTTGTTTACGGTAAATAGCTTGTCAAACACAAGATCCTGACTCTTTTTGGCAAGTCCAACCTTAATTACGTATATTTTTGTGATTTTTTTAGAGAAAATACACAGGTATGTGTAATTTTGGTTATTAAGGTAACTTATTTATGACATTAAACACGAAATTTACAATACATAATATAGCAAATCACTACATTTTTCTACTGTTTTGTCAAAGTATATAAATTAGAAATTTCGTTTTTAATGTACTACAAAGGTTACTTTAATCACCAGTAAAAAGATTTGTCAATCTGCGCAAATTGCGTGTTCAAGAATAAAAAAAATAGAGAGACTTTAAACTATTCAATATTCAAAAATATTCAACAGATTTTTCAAAGAATAAGTGGTAAAAATAATAGTCCTTTATGATTACACATACAGACATTTACTAAACATAACGGAATTTTGAAAATAGAAAAGCAGTTTCCGACATATTATGCTTTTCAAATACATACCTACTATCCAAAATTAATTTGAAATCCCCTTTCGCGTCACACGACATGAGTATTTGTTTCTGTAATACTAACTATGCACTTTCTTTCCTTCAAATTATAACACCCTTTTCACTAATTGATATATTCAACACGCCCCATAATTAATTTCGACTTATGGTGTCTGGCTCTCACTCCAGCCATTATTACATTCTCACTTGTTTTTGGATTATGCATACATACTCTTATACACAGGCGAACCCTTTTTTATTTTTTAATTCAAACCAATCGACAGGTTATTAAATAAACCCTTATAGATTAGTTATAAACAGTTGATTAATTAGATATAAACAAAGTATATTAAAAAAAATGTTAAACTACATTTAAACAACAAAACACATAAAGAGATAATTATTTATTAAGCCTTACTTTCATACAAAAACGCATGCGCACGCACACAATTAAGCATGTTTCATAAATCATAATGAATATGCATGACAATTATATATTATTTTGAAACTTCACATGTCTGTCTTTAATATGGATTATCTTAATATCTATATCTTAATATGTAAATAATTATATCGTAGACTTCCATTAAATAAAAAATAAAACGTTTAATTTTAAAGGCATTATTAAATTCAAGATAGATATAAGACAAATATATTGTTTTCAATGTTTAAAATATATATTTAAGAACCACTATATATTTACAAGTAATTCAAATAGATCAAGTCAAAGAAGGAATCGTGTGTTAGAAATACCACATTGTAAAACGAGGCTAGCACAGAGACATGCATATTTTATAGGCCCAAAAATTTTTGATTATTTTTTTACTGATAATATTTCATTGATCCCAAACTTTCAAAATTTTCCTTCTTTTAAAAAACACGCACTATCCTGGATTTAAACGAAAAATATTAATTCTGTTTTTCTATGATATACTCGTATTTTGTTGCCCTTTAATGATAAGGAATATTTTTATGTTTTTTTATTTATTATATTTTCTTTTTCCTTTTTTCATTACTATAAAATAAAAAAGTACATTATAATCTTTTACAGAATATTTTTTTTCTTCTTTTTAATAATATAAAATATTATACCTGTCTATTTATTATAGGAGCAAAAATTCATAAACATTTCTTGTATACCCACGAACAGGCTATGGCTTTTTGGGATTTTTTATTTTATTTTTTAACTGTCAATATGTATTTCATTGCCATGTTATTATCCTTTATTTTTTGTATACTCTGTTTTACCTCTTATGTATATTGTAAAAAAAACAAAAAAATATAAAATGAAAATAAAAAAAAAAAAAAAAAAACTGTATTTTTTATGCTAGTTTAGTATTGAGCCAGTTAAGGTAGCGTAGTGGTTATTTTTGATGCTGCTAATTCGATGCACTGCGGTTTGAGGTCGTGTTAAAGCTCGCAACACGGCGCCATCACCATGCCGAATACAAACATTTTACACCATAATTGGTATAAAAGCATGTCACACAAAATGGAATTTGGTTTTCCGAAAATGGTGTCCGCGCTCGCATGAAAATTGAAGGAGAAAATTAGAGCAGTAAATTCCATACCGTAAAATATGAAATATTTTACCGTGCACTGTAAATTATTTCAAAGCGTGTTCTTTCAAATACGCTCTTAAATTTTAATATATTTTTTATGTCGATGCAAATGTGTTTATGTTATAGAGATATAAAACAAGGGTGGAATTTAATTGTTTCAATTTTTTTTATGTGACATATTGTTATAATTTTTAGTGATAGAGAGAATATATTTTATAAGTGTAAAGTTCACTAATGTGTATCACTTTCCGTTATTGGAACTTTTCTTTTCTTGCTAAACTTTTCTTTAAAAAAAAAGAATCAATCTTACAAACTCAACCTTTACAATTTTTTAAATGCATGAAAAATGGTGGAGGTCTATAAAATTATAGAAAGAATGGTACCAATGTTTATTTACCAATTGTTTGTGCTTTATGAATCCTCATTGAACTTCCGAAAAAAAGTAATACCAAATCAGTACTTAAATGATTAATTTTAGTTTGCGAAGTGTTTTTTGACATGTTCTATTTTTGTCAGGGGTAGTTAGTTATTTCGACACTACCTCGTTAGTAATCACTGTTTTCGACGTAGATATTTAGTACTTCATCATTATCATCATCAGCCGTCTCTTGTCCAATGGTGAACATAGGCCTCCCCCTTTAGTCTCCATATTTCCCTATCCTTAGCCAACCGCATCCAACCACTTCCTGCAACTCGTCTTATGTCATCAGATCACCTTGTCTGAGGCCTGCCGACACTTTTTCTACCCGTTCTGAGTCGCCATTCCAGGACTTTTTTGGTCCATCTAGAGTCTGTGATTCTGGCTATATGACCAGCCCAGCTCCATTTTCTGGTTGGCAGCCCTATGGACCACATCGGTGACCTTTGTTCGCGCTCTAATCCATGTATTGGTTTTTCTGTCTCTCAACGAAATACCCAGCATTCTCTTTTCCATGGCTCTCTGTGTCACTGATATTTTTGTAAATTTTTTTTCGTGAACACAAAAGTTTCACAGCCATATGTCAGTACAGGGAGAACACAAGCATCAAAAAGTTTCTTCTTTTAGTAATATGAATACTTCGGAGATTTTAGGATAAGTTTATATGTAAATAATTGCTATTATTGTACCTTACGTGAGTAATTTTATTTTTATAAAGTATTTCTGGATAAAATGATTATATGACAATAATATTTTTAAAGTAAAGACTTCAGATTTTCAGTTTTCTTTAAAAGGATAAATATATACTAATAAAACAAGATGATGCGACTCTATTGAAATGTTGGGGATGAATGGATATGGAATTATATATTTTTCAATTCAATTTTCATTTCAACATTCAATGTGAAACTTATAATCACAAAATCAATATTTTGATGTGATTAATTAAGATAGTAAAAAATATGAAAATGAGAAAATAATAGTTAATGGAACTCGGGACGCATTTCCAGTTATTTGAATGATTGTTTTATTGAAAATGCATTACTGACCCCATATTCATTACCATAACATTATCGACGTTATTATGTTTTTGGATTGTTATGAATTTATAATGAAATCGATTTGAATACATTTTTTTCTAAGAATTCAAATATATTCAAGTGTCATTTTATTCTTACATTAAATTGTATTTTTTTCTCTGTTTTTCTACTTTTCAAAATATTTTGAATCATAATATAAAGTTTATATTTGAAGCACTAACTTTGTGGTTATTCATTATAATAAATGAATAAAACAACTTTGTTTTTAACCACTAATTTTTCTTTTTCACCGACCGGTTTCAAAGCAAACAAGCTTCTTTGTCAAGGCTTACGTAACTAATGAATTGATTCCTTTTTATTTTATTTCTATCATGTTCACTAAATACTACACGTGGACACAATAAATCAAGTGGTTTTTTCTTACACGGGTGGTAATTTGATATCATTATTTTCGAAGTTAGACAGGAGAGGACTAAAAGAAATATTGTTAATTTGGTTATTTATTATTAAACCAGCCAATGACAGGTCATAAGCCCTGTAAATGCCTAGACTTCCATATTCCCTTATTTAAGGTATTCTCCATCCCCGTTGTAATTTGTTTATCTTAATGACTCCCGAGGGGGTGAAATCCAGTCTTTTGTGTACAATTATTTGGACAAACTCAAATATTGTAATTATTTAATAGTTTATCTAGATAAATATGTTTTTATTTTTATAATGTAATAATGTGTATTTTATTAAATAAAGACTCTTTTATTACTCAATAGCAACAAGTCTAAATGAAAATAATAATTTGAGATGAATAATGAATTAAATCAAGTAATGTAAAATATTTTCCCTTTTAAGGTAGTTTTGCGTTTTTTCTGTCTATTCGTCACCATGTACAATTGTTATTATTTGTCAAGTTTTTCAGAAAATATTATTGACTGAAACTGACTTTTTTCAGTACTTCGATTAGTGCATTGTACCGCCGGAAGTTGACATCCTCGCCCGTATATAATTAATAGTTACCGATAAAACAGGAAGATTGCTCGGATAATTACTTTATTATGTGCGAATTTCATCACATTATTTCATAGTTATTACGCCATAAACGAGATTACTTTTTTAAGATATTCAAATGGCCCATTATTGATCTCCCTTCGCTCGAAAACTAGATCGAAAGGTAACAAACACAAAGTACCCACATTACAAATTTTACGTTTGTTCAAGTAGAAATTTAAAAAAGTATATCATCTATATACCTACTACTCTTTTTACTCTCCAAAATTAATCCCCCTTTCACGTGACAAGAAATAAGTATTTATTCCATCTGCCAGTCTGTAGCATTAACTATGCACAACACTCTTTCCTCTATCGTTCTTGCTCGAACCATATATTTTTTTCATCTATTGTTATATTTTACATGCTTACAATTAAGGAGCATGTAAAATACTTACTATTTGATGGTGCACACACCTGAACACTTACTCCGACACTAATACACATAAACACACATCAACACTTACACTCATAAAAATACACATAAACACACATCTACACTTACTCTCATACAAATACACATAAACACATATTTTTGTTGTAACAGAATTTAATAATATGTATGATTTTTATTTAAAAACTTCGCTGGTCTGTCTTTAAACCGTATTTTTTTAAAAATGTTATGATATCACTGTCGACTGTTTGTTTCTTTAAAAAAAAATTTTTTGAAGTTAATTTTTCTTTTTTTAGAGATATATAAATAAAATTACTTTGTTTTATGAAACAATTTTTACTGACACAACTGACAAGTTTCGGTAACCACACGTTGCCCTCTTCAGGGTTATATAATAACTAAACATGCATATGTAAAAGAAACAGTGAACAGATTAGTGGGTGTCGATAAGGGTAGTGGAGAGGGTAATTGTGTTTATGGTGGGGTAGAGGTAGGGAAGGGGGTAATTGTGTTTAAGGTAGGATTAGATTTTATAGATAAAATATTGAAAATAGGGCTGTGCTTAAGTTTGATTGATTATTTATAATATTATAATTTTGTTTGACGGTTTTTTTATTTCAAGAATTTTATAAATATTTGGTTGATTAGTTTTATTACTTAAATGTAATATTCCAATTCCATCTCCAAAATAGGAGTGTTTATTTGTTCAAATATGGTCAGAAAATTCCAAAAAAATGTTATTGTTGAGACATCTCACGTGTTTTCTTATTTTAATTTCAAATGGCCGCGATGTTTTTATTATGTAAAAGGGTCTGCAATCATGGCAAATAAGTTTGTACATCCCTGGTTTATCTAATTTATTTGTACTTTAAATACAAAAATCAAACACTGATTTGAGTTTTCTGAACACTTTTTTTAACTTTTACAATATAAAAACAAAGTTTTCTGTGACAATCCTTGTTAGGGCTTTTTTAAACGAATATCATTGAAAATGCCTTAACATGGTGAAACAATTGTCACAGAAAATTTTGTTTTTATATTATAAAAATGAAACAAAGTGTTCAATAGATTCAAATTAGTATTTGATTTTTAAATAAAAAGTATAAAAATGGAGTTCTACAAAATAAACGCCAAATCGATAAATTTAAGAGAAAATATACTGATTTATTTGTTTTATCTTTTGTATTTTAAATAAAATTTCACATTTTTTCCCCAAATCAGTGACAAATACATCTGCTTTTACTGGACTCGTTGGCATCACCATAGGTAGCCCTTCTTGATACTGCATTGTCGTAACGGAAATAGCTTTGATCTAAACAAATACTAACAGATTTAAACAAATCTTTTTTCCTGGTAAATTTGAATTATTAACCAAGTCTTTCATTATGATTTTACTATCTTAAATAGGTACATGAGTGAATAAATTCTTTATATCAAATGACGCTAGCTTAGTATTATTTGGAAATGTTTTTTCTTTTAGTGAATCGACTAATTGCTTAGAATCTTTTATTGTGTATTCCGGATAAAAATATTTGTATTATTTATAATATGAGAGAAATGAGCTCTTAATTGAAATGATGGAAAAGTACAGCTGGAAACTACAGGTCTTATGAGATTTCCCACTTTGCGTATCTTGAATAGTCCATACAGCTTAGGGTTCATTAGCAATAATGGATTTTTAACACTATTCCATAAATCACTTTTACTGGATTTTAAGAATTGTCTCACATTGTCTTGAAATTTATTTGTTGGGTCTTTTAGTAAAACCTCAAAGTTGTCGTCAAAATATTACATTTAAATAATGAAAATAATCAACGAAATAATTTAGAAATTCTTAAAATAAAAACAGCAGTCAAATAAAATGTTTAATTATAAATAATCAATTAAACTTAAATCAAAGCCCTGTTTTTAAGATTTTTTTTCTAAAGTCTAACCCTACTTTAAACTCACTTACCCCCTCCCTCACCTCTACCCCACCATAAACACAATTACCCCCTCCTCTATCCTTATCAACACCCACTAATCTGTTCACTGTTTCTTTTACGAATGTATGTTTAGTTATTATACAACCCTGAAGAGGGCAACGTGTAGTTGCCGAAACTTGTCAGTTGCATAGAAAAAAAGTGGTTAAAAAACTAAGTAATTTTATATATATATCTCTAAAATTAAAAATAACATTGATCCACAAAGTTAGTGCTACAAATATCCAAAATGTCATTTTTATTTAATTGTGTTTAATTTATATCCCTTCTTTAAATCACGAGTAGGAAATATCCTAATTTATTTACATAGAATATGACATTTTAAAGTATAGTCGTGAAAAACGAAATAATAACTGAATTTTTAGTTTCGTGTGCGTAAAACGGAGACATTTTGAGATGTTTTTTTTACGAAAAGTGTGACGAAAGTTCGTTTAATTCACGTAAATATTACCAAATGTCGAGTTTGTTTCCGAAAAAAGGACGAAATGTGCGTTTCTCGACATAATCGTCTTCGTTAGGAGACTCGTAAAAACTGTCAGAAAGTTTCTAAAATCGGGGAAATGTAAATTAACGACGATCGCTAACTTATTACTAATAAAGATCATCCTGAAAATACGGCTCTGGAATATCTCGAGATTCGGTGATACAAATTTGAAAAGCGGGGGAAATACAGTTATTTTTCATATCCGATCCGATATCGTTATTTCGGGAGAGATTTTTATCCTTTTATATTTCTCACAACCCATCGTCATATTTTTCAATTCAGATAAAACAGTTTTATATTTCACATAACTGTATCGCGCGGGAAGCTATAAAAGAAGAAATTGGCAGAACGATACATTACGTATCTACATTTTACTTTTAGGTGGACACAATTGCAATGTTGTACGTTTTTACAAGTTTCTCTCTATACCTACACGCGCGTTGCAAAGCGCCAAGTCGTGAATTTCGCGCTGAACTAGCGAATGAGGCTTCGGTTCGT
Source organism: Micrasema longulum (assembly GCF_059751315.1). NCBI lineage: Eukaryota > Metazoa > Arthropoda > Insecta > Trichoptera > Brachycentridae > Micrasema > Micrasema longulum. The sequence goes on along the minus strand of NW_028277695.1, from coordinate 83,411 downwards.
GCGAAGTAAGGTAAGTGTGTAAAGGGAATGTGGGGATATAGGCAAATGGTTAGAAGACTTGTGACATAAACCCCGAGAACATAAATGTTGTATGTATCGTACCACACAAACATGCAAAAGGCGTAAATTTTACTCGTTAGTGATGTAAAATTGAATAACCGGATTTTTGATCATTGCGATTATATAATTGTTTTTTATTTTATTTATTAGACATGATGGATGATGTTGTAAATTTAATTAATAATTAATGAAATAGCTGTTTGGCAAGTAGTGGCAATATATACATACAATAAGTATGAACAATTAGTGCATTCATGCTAAGGTACGGATATCTGTTTGGCTCTTATTTTGGTTGAGTACCGACCTAGTGTAATTTTGTATTTAAAAAAAAAAAAAAATAAATAAAAAAAAAAGAAATATTTGCGTTCTTATGATTTACCCAAATATTTAATTTTGACGGCCATTTTCAATGAGTTGTAAATAACTCACTATTAGAAAATGGAAATCAAGTTGGGGTAGAGTGGGATTCGAACCACGGGCCTTTGGTCCGTGAGTCCGAGTAACTAGTCACAGGACCACAAATAGATTTATTATTACATTATGTATAAATATTATTATAATTCTATTTATTTGGCAAGTGGATGACTTTGTACGTTTTATTTTAAAAAGATAAGTATATTTCTTTAAGGTGGGGGTCAGTGCTTTATAAGCTCCTGACAGCACTGCGACCTGTGAAAATCTATTGTGACTAAATAAGTACTATCAAACAAATAAATTATGCGCACAATGCAGAAAACGCCCTTATTGAATAAGTCTTTTTTTTGTTTTATAACCACCTTTTAAAACCAAAAGTTCGTGAGGACCTTTTCAGGAATCTAGCCCGGGACCTCAAGCATTCAGTCTTAGCCCGGGCGAATAAGAATACAGTTTTACGTGCGTAATATTTAGAATTAAAATCCCGAGCGAGTGTTTTCAACACGATGGCTGCTCTCAGATAAAAATTCTGAAAAAAGTAATCGAGTGGAGAATGGCCGCCTCGTAGTATGGTGGTTGGTGCGTTAGTGAACAACAGAACAGATATCATTATCCCAAAGCAACATTGAGATAAACCCTAAATTTCCAGTTGTGAGATACACATGCAGATATATTAATAAATTAAATAAATTAAAGTTTTCATAAAATAAAATATTGAAGTTACATAGTTAAAAAATGGTAAAATATAGTATTTATAATCTACTTCAAATAATTCAATTCAGTCAGACCTTTTGCACACCTCAAAGTCCGATTATGCCAGAACATGTTATTCAGATATATCAAAATATCTCACTGTTGCTTAGGGCTAGCGATATATACCGTTTTGTTCGTAAATGCAATTTTATTTTTAAAATATGAAGCTGAAGGCAAAGGTTAGCCATTTAGAAGACGAAACATAAACTATTCACATATTCCAATTTTGAGTTTGTACAAAATGTTGAAAATAAATGATTAATTTAGATATAAAGTGGGTTTAAATAAAAATAAAAATAATAATTAGAATAAATCGTAGCGTAAAATTGACGATCGCCATCATCACACCCGTCTCCCTATCCACGCTCAATGGTAATGGTAAGGCACTGGAGATCACACAGCATATGAGAATACATTTGTAATGTACGTGGAGTTCATTCAAGTGAAATTTAATGAATAGGTATTAGAAAATAGTTTTTCTATCATTCTCTCGCAGACATCTCCCCGATATTGTACGAAAAACACAACTGCACGGCGGACTGATTATTCCCAGCTAAAATCGTCAAAATCGAGGTTTCGTTATACCGTTCTCCGCACCCCAAAACGGAACAGATTTTGTTTTTTATCAAATCTGTATACCGTACGTCCGAGAACGAAAACTAGGCACTTTTTTTTAGTTTCTGAAAGGTTCCATAAAAAACAATTTATAAAAAAAAACTATAAAGACGCGCTAATGGTAAATATCTATATTATGTAAAAAAAATCATAGCTTTAGTGCCATAATCCAAAATAAATAAGAAACGTTTGAATGACGTAAAATCAGACGGCGTTTTTTCTTCATAAACATTGCCTATGTGTGCGTAATATAAAATTTTCACTAACAGTTTGTTTGTGTATGTACGAAATTCGAATGTACGTTCTTACACAAATAAAAAATTGTACGTTTACTTAATTCACCGACATTAAATTAGGTTATTAAACATTAAGTCCACCTCGTGGTCAAATGGTCAGCGCGTTTGCCTACCATGCATTGTCACAAAATATTTATTAAAAAGGCGTTTTTACACTAGAATATTTCGTAGTCCCTGGACTGACAATTTAAGCGAAAGACTGATCGTCTTAACCTCATGTAACGAAAATAATCAAGATACGCTATGGTTAGTGTACCAAAGAGGTGCCCTGTGCCGAATTAAACATTCAATCGCACTGTACAACAATTCACGATAGGTTTTAAATGATTCATATTTTGATACAATGAAGAAGTTCAGCGCAACAAGAAATTTAGATACATAAAATGTTTTCTTGCGCGCGGTAAAAATAAAAGCATTTAATTTTGCCACGAAGTTTCTCGAAAATATATGAAAAAAATATTTTAACAAAAATAAACCACTTTGAAATGCTTCACAAGTTTATCCGAATAAACCAATGATGTAATGTTGTGATGGATTTCCGGTTTCCATGATGTCAACTCATCAATAACCAGAACTCTCAGACGAGAACTTGTGACGTCCCGTGCAGAGTAATTAATAATTAAAAAAAATCATAGTGTTGATAATACGGTACATAAAAATATTAAAAAAAGGTTTTTTTAGTTTGATAATGTATTGAATTTTTTTATTTTTAAAACCACTGAATTTCCTCATTTTGTTTTAGTTTTTATGGATATTTGAATGTTTTCGAGACGTTTTCGAATGTTGAACTTTTTTCAAACTATTCAATTTCATTTGCATCAATCGATCATGCGCACCACTAGCAAAGTATAAGTTTGCCGTGATGTCGTCACTGCTAGGGAGGCTGTTTGGCGGATTAGCGTTCTCACCCCCTCGTGACCCCCAATCCCATCCCTAGTGAGGGCTTTGTACTTGAGACCTCATCCTTACGAGTAAAATTGGAAAGTTCTCGAATTGTTTCTAACTTAAAAGTGATTGAAAGGAAAATCACTTGGCAAAATTGCGGGCGCTGCCTGATACGCGGTCGGATCCGATTGAAATATTTATCATTATGAACAGCACTCGAAATGTAAAGTTGTTTATTATTCAATGTATATACGGTAGTTTACCGAGTTGTTCAAGTTTGCAACTTGGAGAGAGAATTTTCGGCTGACATCAATCTCGCTCGAGCATTTAGAAGCTCGAGTAGGTAATTTATTTGTCGTTATAATAATTTACATTTAATACTTTGAAGATGAATATTTTAAGCGTACGCAAGCAAATTAACGTTCTCTAAAATGTAACGAATAAATAAAACATTGGAACTTTCGTATTTTAATGGATATTTATAAATGTTTTTTAATGAATACGTGTTTTAGGAAACGCAAAAATACTTTTTACGTAAATTAACCTTAAACAAATCGTTAAACTTCTACAATATTTCATAAAAAAGTTCTAGATTTTACCCCTTACGGAGGAGATAACCAAGATCAATATAAATATATTACAACAGAGATGAAGAACATTTAAGATACGGTAATATAGAAATATAGACAGGGCTTTAAGACCTGTCATCGGCTGATTTAAGTGGCCACTTTACGCACTGTGTAACATTCACCATTCTGCGTATGTTTTAACATTCATATCCCTTAATTCTTCCATCTGTTGATGTTTATGAAGTTAAAAAGCTGAAACCTTTATTGATGCGGATGAGATTCATCTGACTGCATTATTTCACTTAAATACTTTAAAATATTGATAAAACCAGCTGGTAGAAGAATTACCATATATTTTAAATTAAATATCAGGCGTTACCTATTAAGCAAGTGTAATAATTGAACGTAGTTATGCAGAAAGCAGCCAGCCATAGAAAAGTGAAACAATGATAATAGCTCCTTTGTTAAATGAGTGAATAAACAAATCTACACTACAGTTGGAAAGTTTTTGACTTTAACAAATGATAAAAAAACAACGAATATATATTTTTTATATATATATTACAAACAAGAATCTAATTACATGTTTGACCAGTTTTAATAATTTTTTTAATTCGTTAAGATTTTTCTATCGCTGTGGGAGTTTTCTGCAAATTGAGAAATGCCGTTTTTGTGATGGACACCATTTTCAAAAGGTGATTAAAACAAGTTTTTGTATGAAAGCTGTCTTGCTGTTTTTAGCAGGACATAGCATTGACCTTACAGCACCCGATAACATCAATATCTAATTTTTTCAAAATTGTGGACTGGCTGCTTTGTGCATAACTCCGTTCAATTAAGTCAGATGAATCTCATCCGCATTAATAAAGGTAACTTGGAGGTCTGGGCATTTCATAGTGTGGTGAGTGATCACTTAAGGTAGCCAATTAAAGATTATAGATATGTAAGACCTGTAAACTTTTATTTATTTTATTAAGTAATTCATCAAATAATAAACAACCTTAAAGAAACATGCAATTTGTAGATATTTGTCGATATAATTCTACATTCATCTTCAATTACAAAATAACAAAAAATAGATGGAAATTTATTTGTATTGAGAGTTTTTTTTAATCTTGTACAATACAGTCAACGTTTACTTATAGAATACTGTTAACTAAAAGTTATCCGTAAGCGAAATGATATATTCCCCAGAGAGGGAAAACATTTTTGAGAAAATATGAACAACTCCCTAGGGAGGAAATCCAGACAGTCTGCAAGCATTTGAACATAATCAAACATTGTTGATATATTCCCCTTTTAAATATCTTCGCCTAAGTAAGTAAATTTTTTATTAAATTTGAAAAAATTTTCAATTTCAAAGTCCTGTGGGAAACAAAATATGGAAAAGCTGGTAATAACAGTGTGTGTTAAGGAAAAGTGAGCAGAAAACTGTCTCCAACAAGATCTCTATAAATGCCATAGAAAAAAAGTTAAAAAACATAAAGAGGGATTTCTGATCAAAGAATTACCAAGAGAAAGAAGACGAAGATAGAATAACATATATCACAATGTCGCACGTTTCAAAATCTCGGACGTATAAAGAAATGGTTGACATATTTACCTCGTTTTCATAATACATAAATTTTAAGTCCCCGGGTTATTAAAATATTTAAAGAGCTGAATGGCTTTTTAACTACTCAAACTCAATGAGCCGCTTCTTGAATTGTCTTTAGAAATATATTGAGAAAAATCAGCGCCTCTTCTCTCTCCACATTCCATTAGTTCAACCTAATTAAGACAGATCGAGGGGCGTATTGTTGGGGCTCATTCACTTCAGAAGATTTCTTCATTCGCCATTTATTTTTTGCTCATCTCTCATGTGTGAACGAGATTTAAGGACGGGGAGGATTTGAGATAAAATTTCACCCCCAGGGAGAGAGTTCGCGCAAGAAATGCGCAATATGTAGACAGTTGTGAAAATTGAGTTTAGGTATCTTATCAGAGCAGATATGACGCCATTTTATCCAACTTTTCCTGGGAACAGTTGGAAAGCTAGGGAAATGGGACCGCGTGTATTTGATGACCTGCCATATGAATGTTTGATATGACCTTAATGTATGTTATGAATGTATATATATATATATATGTATATGTATAACAGACATAATAAAATAGTCAGAAGAGTTCTTTTATAATTTTCAAGTATTTTTTATTAATAAAATAGTCATGTTACTAATTTAGATTTTCATATTTATAATGGTTGATTTTTCGTTAAATATCCACCAAAAATTGCACCGTTACATACCATATGTTTTATCGATTTTATTATGGGCAAAAATAAACACCAATCGGGTATTAAATTGAAAAAAATATTGGAATATTAATTTCATTTTTCGGTAGTTTATTTTTTAAACAATAAATCATTGATATTTAGTAAAAATAAAAAGTCTGAATCGACGATGTATAGATTGTAAAAACGAGAAATAAATACTGAATTTAGAGAATTTTTTGTTAGAACGTAATTTTTTTGGTTAAGTAGCGTGAAATGCCATTTACGTTAAAAGTCATCCATTTAATACGATTACGATCAAAATTTACAGGAATATTATTCACTCTCCAGAAACGATTGAAGTTTTGATCGTTCATGCAAAAATTACTAAAATCTTATCTCATTTCCTAAAGTAATTTTCATTAATTGATTATAATCGACATGAATTAAAACAAAATCAGTTTTTTACAGGCCATTGTTGTGTGAATATACATATACTTTTACTGACACCAAAACTGCTTAAAAGCCTACCTAACTGTATGATATGTAATGAAATTTGTAGCCTAGTTAGCCAGGGAATATTATACAAGTAAATTAATTTTCAAACAAGTCGTAGATTTGCACAAATATTCGACCTAGAACGCCATACATAGTACAATATATACAATAAAGTTATTGAGTTCTACACTTCACTTGAATCGATTTGTGATATTTTTCGTAATGTTGCGAATCAGAGGCTCACACTACTTCTCCACCGCAATTTTTAGGCATATAATAAAGGCGAAAATATTTATTTTCATTAGTTAAAATACGGAATTGAACCTCTGCACTCTCGTATAAAATAGACCGACGTATTTATTACTTTAAGACGTAGAATACTAAATAGACGTGTTTTAGATTTATCTAATTATCTACGTACTTACTCATAGCAAAATAAAGCCTTTATACTTTTTATGCAAGATTCAACTTAAGTTAAGACATTAGTAGGCTAATAAAATGGTAAAAAGTTAACGATTCGCTATGAAACATAATACCCACCTTCATTTTAAGAGTGCCTGAGGTTAAAAAGTTTCCAGCACGGTTTTTTTAAACTACGTTTTGCCATTTGAATTTAAAAGCAAAAAATGCGACCAGGGACGAAAAGCTTTATTTTATTACATAAGACCAAAAGGTCTAATGAAAGTTAATCAGTAGAATAAGAAAGCTTGCGCACTGCTTAATTGAATTGTCGTATAATTTATTTAAGCGAATTGTATTGTTTATAGTTACAGCGAGCAACAAAAAAGTCCAAACCAATGAAATTTTATTAAACTCGATTTTTTCATTTCTCAATTCATTTTTTTTTAAAAAGATAAGCCATGTGTTGTTACATAAAAAACAATATTTTGTGTCTTTTGTAACAGCCAAAATTCTTTTGGACATCGATTAAAATATACATTTCAATAAATTTAACGGTATTTCATTGTCCCATATACCTATACTAAGACTTTTTAAACCTGCGGTAGTTTTTTTAGGTTTCTTATTCATTTATCAGTTATCTGTAACAAATAATTGTTATTAGATTATAATACTCTTGAAATAAGAAAACCCCGAATATTGCAGAATCAACATGCGCAGAAAAAATACCCGAACACTCAACTCAATTTTACTCTGCTGGACGGCAATAATAAAATAATTGTTTCATGTTTTAGTTATTAAATTCAAGAAATCGGGAACAATTTTTCTCTGCTTGTAGAGCTGAAAAACGAAATGATAATGGTACCAAAGTATAAAAAACTTAATCGATGTTGAAAAATACCACGACGATTATCAAAAAAAGCGCCGATAAGAGATAAAACAAAAAATATACGCGTATACTCCAGCCAACAAAACCAAAAGAAATGACAAAAACCTGATAATATCCGGTGATAGAAATGCGAAAATCATGAAATAAACTAATTTGTGAATTGAATTTCTGAATTTTATTCTGATTTGTTTAACATATTGAAGTATTTGAGAAAAAGAAGAGTCTTTTGTCTTCATGTTTGAAATTATATCTAAGAAAAACATCCATTTAATTTTCAAGTTAATAATTTTGACTGAGCATAATATAAAATGAACTCGAGCAGAGAACAATGCCAGAAATTTCACGCTGACAGTAGAACTTTCTCCAAATGTCGGCGAAATGGCTCGCATTACATACGAGTACACATCAAATCATGATCACCAAAACATCGTAACCGACAAAAACAATATTTTATGGGAGAATATTTTTTCTTAATTATTAAGGAATATTCTTTGTCCTTGGTTTTGGGCGATGGTTTGTGGGCATATATTCACCTTTCATACCTAAACGAGACTATTAACCCGGCTCCAGGAGAACTGAGTCACCTACTCAGTTCTAACTGGAGTAAATTACATTCAGCACATCCACGTCGCGGGGGTGGATACCTTTCACTCCAGTATCCTGAAGTGTTTAGGTAGCTTAGTTTGAGTGAGGACCCAGTATTGTGGGGTATATCGCGATCCCTTGCCCCGGGCTATGGGTGAAGACCTCAACGGTTTTAGTGGCGCAGATGAAGTGCATCGGTACAGCGGAACTGGCGGAGCCAGCCCACCCGGACATACTTCTGGTTATGGGCTGTTGGAAGACAGCGGCGTCGGGCTGGACGTTGTGTTGAGGATGGCAGCGGAGGAACAATAGACAACGGTGGCATTCTAAGCCGCAGTTAGCAAAGAGGGGTTACTGTCTCGGCGTCAAGTGGCAACCGGCAGTAAAACAGAAACCAAACAACAAATCTCCTAGTCCGACGTGTAGACTGTGGACTACGAGGACTGACCCCACATAAATGGGACGTGCAGCCAGGAGGAAGAAGATTAGAGAATATCCTGTAAAATACTGTTTTTCTCGGTTACGCTGTTTTGGCGATCGTGGCTTGATATATACATGCATGCATGTCCTTATACACCAAAGGTTTTTGTTCTACTCTATGAAACCACATGGTATTTCCTAGAAGCTGGTGTAATTATGAATCCTCGAAACTTTTCTGTACAATTAAATAGTTTAATTTTTCTACGCCTAAGAAAACGATTAAAAAAAAATCAAATTTCCCGTAACACTGAACTTCCTCATTTACAGGGTATCCTAGAAAAGTCGACAAATTACTTTATTTATTTGCTAAATCATGTCTAAAGTTGATATGACATGCGTCATAAAATGATACAAGATCTGGTGCAAGATTTGACCCAATGAATATTGTGTCATGAAATATAAAAATATTAGGTGAAAAATAAATCACGTCATATTTTTTGACAAATACTTCAACCGAGATCTACGTGCGCATAAAAAATGTGCGTGCGCATATTACGCCTATGATACTGTTAACTGTTACCTTCAACTGCCAAGACGTATTTGTTGTTGTTTGTGGCACTTTAATTATCTCCGGTCTTAAATGTGTTACTGCACGTTTCTACCTCAAGCTTGCCTTTCTTTTCTGGAAATACTGATTTTCAATAACGTTCACGATCCATGTTATAAAAACCTGATGTTGACTCCTAATCGTAGAATATTTACTGTTTTGTCAACTGTGGAACTGCCCTTTGTCTGTCATGGCACCAAAAATATCGGCGTACTGGGCATGCCAACGCACAATTTCTAATCCCAAAAACTGCTTCATGATAAACAGAAAATAAAATGGCCCAAGATTTGGCACAAGAATTACTGCACAAGATCTTGTACCATTTTAACAGATATAATAAGACCTTTTGAAATATGATAACAGGAAAAACTAAATATTCCCCATGAAACAACAGTGAGTATTATTTAAAAAATAAATATAGATATCAAATTGTAATTTACGTTTAAAATGTAATCAAAAGGATTTTGTAATCAAAATTAATCGGATTACGTTTATTTATTTATCTATTTTATTCACAATATATTTATGTAATATTTATTGAGACACAAATCTCAACTCCATGGAACCAAAGTCCTGTGCTGAGTCCTGTGTTTAACTTTAGTTAAAATAGACTTAATAACATCTGTTCATTCTTCACAAGACCCTTTCATAATATTATTTTTCCCCCCAAAGACCTTTTATCATCTTCACTCAAAATACGAATTTCGCGATGATCATAAATATTTTTTTGGTCGTCCTAGCGGCTTTTGTGTGGACTTCACGATATTTTAAGACAATCAAGTTATAAATGGTATTCCGATGTAACAGCTTTTCACACACCGGCTGGTATTCCGAACGCGTTTACAGCGCGCTATAATGCGTATTTAGTACGTAAAAACGCGCTATACCGCGCTATAATTTCGATTGGAATACCAGCCCAGGAGTAACGTTAAAAATATATCGAATATTAGAGCGGATTTTTACGATTCTAATAAGGAAGTTAAGTGGTTTTTATTTATTTTTACTAGAATATCCAACTAAGCCAAACAAAATTTACTTCGTATATTTCTAAAAAAATATATATTTGTATTCGCTAAGCACCAAAACACGCTAAACGCCAAAAAATAAAGCTACCTTGGAAACCGGAAATTTCTCGCCGGTTGCCACAAAAATATAACAATGCTATTATTGGTTGGTTATTGAAAACACATGGTCATATGAACCTGCGACGTCGCAAAGTAATTAATTTTTATCACAAACATTTTAATATTTTTTTTTACACATTTTCGAGATACTTCGCCGTTCTAATGCTTTAATTTTACCCCGTCTAAGAAAACGTTTTTTTTATTGAATTTCCCGTAGCATTGAACTTCCACATTATATTACTATTAATGTATAAAAAATAAATATTTATTCATAATTTTCTGGTTTAAATGCGAGTATTTATAAAACAGCTCGCAGTTTGCGTCATTCTGACGTCACACGTCATGCCCGCCGAGTGTGCTTCTAACAAACGTTGCGTACAAGTATGGCGCCGCGGTATCGTAATATTGTAGTTCGTCCAATAGTAAGTAATTCAGAATATGCGTATTTTAAACCATCATTGAAAATTTATCCGAAAATTATATTACCGTTACCATCGTTATTTTTTGCTTATTCAAAAATATTTTTTTTTTTTTTTTAATAACACAAAGGGTCCTAGGTTCGATAAAATGGTCCAAAATTGAAATAAAATGTTTTTTTTGAGCAATCCAATATATTTATTTTTTATTTTACACACCGGTCATTTAATTGCGTCTATAATTTTAAAAATGAATTGAATCTAATGATTAATGAATTGCATGAGGCTTCTAGTAAAATTGGTCTGAATATGAATATTACAAAAACAAAAATTATAAGTCCAGAAAACAAGATCGTCACTAAAAAAAACCTCGAAATGGTAGATGAATAAATACATATATCTTGGACATAAGATAAAACTGGGCCATAATAGAATAGGAATGAGTTGGACAGCTTTTGGAAAACTTAGGCACATACTTAAAAAAAATATATATCCAATTTGTCTGAAAAGGAAAACTTACGAATCATGTATACTGCCAGTGACTACATATGCATTAGAATGGGCCGATGATGTATGAGGTTTTTAATTTTTTTAGATATCAAAATGAAAGGGGTCTAAAAAGTTGCATTTTAAATCACATTGAACGTAAAAATTATTAAAAAAAATATTCCATACTACTCTTGGCCCTCAACCGAGGTTTGAAGTTTTTCACTGTCTGAACATTTTGTTAATTATCTATATTGATAAAATTATTTTTTGTCAGTAAATAAATAATTTGATTACATTACAAATTCGAACACGCTTTAAAACTACCGAAATGCAAAAAGTTTACACTCCGCGGAACTGATTCCGTCGAGCGCCTGACTAATATTGACGAAAACAACGGCCCATTATAACAATGCTACCCATTTATTACGAAACAAAGTGCAACTCACGCCCTTAGATGCTTATTTAATAAGATTTAATGCACATTATAAAATTTAATTGGACTGATTTACTTACTCAAATTCGAAATGACAGCCGGCTTAGAGCAAAAAATCGACTTTTTCGAAAACTTCAAGCTCTGGTTGAGGGCCAAAAGTAGTATCGAATATTTAAAAAAATATTTTTTGCATTCTGAGTTATCCAAAAGGCATCTTTTTTGACCCCTTTCATTTCTAAATTCGGAAAAAAAAATATCGGCACACCCTGCATTAAAGACCATGACCCTTACACAAAGAAATGTAGAAAAGCTCAAATGCACACAGCGATCCATGGGAAGATCCATGCTTGGTACTCGTATAAGCCTAAGAGATAAAATAACAGAACATTTCCAGAATAATGGATATTATGAATCGCACTGCAGGACTGAAATGGCAATGGGCAGGACATGTTGCGAGACAAGACCCCACAAGATGAACCCCTAAAATTTTAAGATGGAGACCTTGGGAGAATAAGCGAGGCGTCGGAAGACTTCAAAAAAGATGGTCCGACGACATAGCTGCTGTAGGTGGTAAAAATTGAAAATTGGACCGAGAAAAATCCAGCAGTGGGGGACAAAAGTTGAAGAAGATAAATAATATAATTTTAAATGAAATCTAGCATCATTTTTTTATAAGATGAAATTATATTCGAGAGAAGTATTTTGGAATAAAAGCAAGGTGTTATAAAATGTCGTTCGTTCTCATGTCACACACAAATATATGTAGATATTAGATATCTCAAGGTCTGGTATTATACTGTGCAATTCAAACGACACTTCATATTTCCCCGCCTTTACATTGACGGTTGTGCTTTCTGCATTCAATTAATGGGGTGGGTCGCCCGCAATGAGGGTTTTTAAGGACGTTGGTTGGACAGTTGGACGGTGTTATGTAAAATTCGATCAGCCGACACCTACGTTCTATTACTACTACTATTCAGCAGGGAACTCTACGTACGTCTGTCTTGAATCTTGATAGAATCTTTAAGGAGAATATTGCGAACACCGTAGAATCACCCGAGTGACGACCTAGGTATGTGGAGGATAGGGTGGGCCGATATTTTTTTTCCGAATTTTGAAATAAAAAGGGTCTAAAAAGTTGCCCTTTGGATTACTCGGAATGCAAAAAATATCAAAAAAATATATTTGATAATACTTTTGTCCCTCAACCGGAGCTTGAAGTTTTCGAAAATGTCAATTTTTGCACTAAACCTGCTGTTATTTCGTATTTAAGTAAGAAAATCAGTCCAATGGCATTTTATAATATGGATTAAACCTCATTAAATAAGTATCTAAGGGAGAGAAAATAAATGGGTAGTATTGTTTTAATGAACCAGTTTCGCGGAGTGTAAACTTTTTGCATTTCGGTAGTTTTAAAACGTGTTCGAATTTGTAATATGATTAAGTTATATCTGTACTAACAAAAAAGATTTTCATCAATCTAGATAGTAAAAATAATTTTATCAATACAGTTATAAACTTCAAACCTCGGTTGAGGGTTAAAACAAGTATGGAATATTTTATTAAATAATTTTTGCGTTCATGTGATCCAAAATGTAACGTTTTAGAGCCCTTTCACTTTGGTGTCTAAAAAAATAAAAAACTTCATACATCACCGGCCCACTCTAATGTAGAGGGAGTACTTTCATTGCATTATTTCAATGTTCCTGGACTGGCACGTGAACGTAAAACTGATCATCTTACCTTTCATGTAGTAAAAATGATCTAGATACGCTGCAATTGGAACGCCAATGCAGTTCCCCGCAGCACCACTAGAACTAGATGCGGATAGGGAAATGACGATGATGATTTTCTATTTGTTTTTTATTTTTATTTTTATTATCCACGTAAAAAAGTTGAGTTGATTTTGAGGGTCGGTTGGCTTGAGCATAACACCGCCCAGTCATAAATGCGAAAGGTCACAGAAATGCGCGGCGAAACTGTCCTTCTGCAAAGAGAATTTCATTTTCGGAAATCCTTCGTGAAGTCAAACGAAGTTCATTAAATCTGTGCAGAACTGTGACTCACTCAAAGGACAAATAATATTCCGGTTCAATTAGAAATAGTTCTCGCATAAACTGTTGAACGAAAATCAAAGGTAAAGGGTCACCCTCGGAGTGTGACCATCAAAGTGACTGTAACCAGGGCCTCGATTATGATGAGAAGATAAAGACGTCATTCCTTTACCTTGACGGTACAGTTGAAGATAAATTTCCTCTAGCGATTATCAAGATATACTACCGACCCTCCACCTCTCAAGTTTTGGGTAGGTATATCGATATGAATCAAGGGGAAGCGTACGTCACGGTACACATATCTACACTCTAAAATGACATAGCTTTAGTATGATGTCATAGTTGAAGATAAAAGTCTCCCGACCGACTACGCATACTCTATCGCATTAAAAGGTGTCTAAAACTTTGCTCCACTGAGCAACTTTTCCTTTAATTGTGATTTATTAAAAATTTTAATCGTTTTGAGGCTGGCCCTTTTTTGTTAAAAGCCTTTTAAAAATATGAGAGAGAAATAAGTAAGCTTTGAAGTTGAAATTAATTCCGACATAACTGTCACTTTAATAAAACCAACGCATAGATTTGAAAATAATGTCGCTAGGTTCTGGTTCTGTATTAACAAATAAGCGTATCTAGGCGTCGGACACAGATTATATGCGTCAGAAAGTTACCACTCTAAAAAAATAATAAAGTTATTATAATTTTCCATCTGTTTTACTATCTTTCCGAATGTATGTATAGATACGTTAAAGGAGCTGGCTTTGTAGTCGATCCGTAGATACATACAGTCGATCGTTAAGCGTACCGTCTCGGTGATTTCCAAACGTCATGCGAAATTCATGTTCAAGCTAGCATTTTTTGCTTGAATTGGGATTTATTGGAGTTTATAATCGATTTGAAGTGAGAACTTTGTATTACAGAAGCCTATTAAAAATATAAATGAGAACTATTTTAAATGTTAATGACGTAAGAAACGCGGACTAATTGTTTGCGGTCATTCCATTGGCTTGTTTCGATCATATGATGTCGGTATGACAAGTGGGTAGAACATACTGAGGTAAAATACAGAAAGTACTGAAGTTAAGTATACCGTCTCGATATATACATATGAAGATAGAGTATTTATTAACGGAGGCAATAAATCTAAATAAATCTTTAAGTCAGTACAACGGCTGAAAAACATCGCCAAATTCCGAAACACATTTTGTCCGTCTGCACCACCTCCGTTTCCTAATAATAACATCTTATCCATTTTGAGTTGTATATTATAATATTAACTTTGTATTTATTCTTTGTTTCAATCTATACTAATATTTATCTTCTATATTAATATTATAAGTGCGAAAGTGAGTTTGGTTGTTTGTTTGTATGCCCTTCACGCCTTAACGGAGCGACCGATCGACTTTTTTTGCACTGGGTTGGCCGGAGAGACAGGAAATAAAAAAGGCTACTTACTTGTAACCCCGAAAATTAAAACAAGTAAACTAAAAAAAAAGAAATATAGTAACACTGAGCAACATTATTTGAAAATGAATAGGCGGTAAGGTGGGGTGTCAAAAATAATCTATTTGAAATTAATTCTTTTAATTTCTACAATTGATATTTCTACAGTTAGTTGAGTTTGCTTTTCGTTTTGATTTGAAGTAGAATTTTGGATTTGTGAACAAAATAACGATGCTACGTCACTGTAGACTAACGGATTATCGTAATGCTTTCTTAGTGACAGTTGGAAGACCAAGCTACATACTTTCAAACCTGATTCCAGCGGGAAAATTATTATTGATAAAAGAAAACTCTTATTTATACACGACACTACTAATTTTTTTAAATTTTTTTTTTTTTTATTATTTATTAGGGATATCAACAGTAATACATGTAACAAAAATACAACAAATAAAATATACAGAGAATAAAACCAATGACAGATATCCACAGAAATACATTAAATCGACGTACAATACATACTAGTGTGTTTGTGTGAGTGTAAGTGAGTGAGAGGGTGGGTGTTATAGTGGAATGAGGGTGGACATGTGTGTAAATATTGCACACGTGTCAAGTGTCGAAAATATAAATAAATTAAAAATATTAAGAATTAGAGATAAAATATAATAAAATAAAATAAAATAAGATAAAATAAGACTTTATTATTGAAACTAAGTATAAGACAAAAAAGTATGTTTTAAGACGCGCATTTTAAATGTTATGTTTTTACAATCAAATGGATCAATAAGGGGAAAGTTCAAATTATATTCACTAACAAAACGTATAAGTGGAGAGTTCTGGGCATAGTTCGTACGAACTGGTGGCACATGAAATAGAGAGCTTGACGTGTGACGGCTGCGGTAGCCGGGGACATTTAATGATAACTCCGACAAAAGAGCCGGACAATCAAGGCGTCCACTAAGTATGTCATGAAGCACCCCCATGTCCAACAGTAGACAGCGATCTTCTAAAGTAAGCAAGTGGTGTTTTTTGCAGGAAGACATATAATTGAGATCGGTATACCTGCATCTCCAGTTAAGATGTCTAAGAAATGTCCATGGAATTTTCTCGAACTTTTCTTTATGTGTGACATATTGTGGAGACCAAACAGAAGAGGCATACTCGAGCAAACTGCGAACATGAGCAAAGTAGACTATTTTAATACACGCGATATCTTTAAATACCTGACATGTACGAAGTACAAAACCAAGGTTTCTATGTTCACGGGTCAGTATGTCATCGAAGTGATTCTCAAATGTAAGTTTGCTATCAAGAATAACACCCAGATCGCGTACGGTATCAACTCTCTGAACAGGTTGGTTTTCTAATATATAATAATATAGGATGGGATGTCGACCTCGCGAAAAATTAATTACCTAAATAATTTCTCCCTCAAAGCGCGTGAGCGAGGACACGAGTAAAAGTAAGTAAATAATAAAAAAAAATATGTTTTTTTTCTCCCCTTGAAACTATTTCTGAAAATAATAATTCATCACGCATTTTAAAAATATTTCCAAAGTACCATAAAACAGTTCCAAAAGTCTTCTTGTCAATTTAACTATCTTTAAATAATTTAAAAGCGATGCATCGCATTAAAAAAAATCTATTTAATTAGAGATTTTGTATTGTAATTTTTAATACAGAGGTCTCTAATTTTTTTTGCGAATATCTCAAAACAAAGCAAGATGGACAAAATGAACTTTGAAAATGAGCGACTCGATGTTGTTCCACTGTTTTTGTTGACTCCAAACCAAAAACGAAAAAGGCACGCGCGAGATTATTCGGGACTTCCAAATTATTATCACATTTCCTGCGTAGAGTCCTTCTGTTGACAAATGGGACGTAAAAAGTTAATAAGATTTTTCGTTACTGTAAGAATATTTTATTTTTATCGTGACACGTAGCGCGAATTACGAAACCGACAAGAAATGTTGATACATAATTTCGTACATGTTTATTCGCCACGTGCTTAATAAAAGTTTTCCGTATGCGGCACGTGATAGGCACACGTAATTCTACTAATCATTTTGCTATGTTATTTTAATTTTTATCCAATAAATAAATAAATTTGCCTCGCAGTGCAGCGGTTTACCGTTAAGCTACCATTTTTAATGCGTTTTAATTTCCAATTACGTAATATTTTGGATGTGCGGGAACAGAGAGTGAGGGACAGTAATGTGTTGATGTCTATGCGCGCAGTGCCCAATGGACCTTTATAAGGGCGCACAACATGTCACTCGCCCTATACTGGCCCCCACACTGCCAAAGTATCACTCGGAGCATACGACTGTTTATTTATTTGATACTGCAATTGACGTTTTAAATGCAGTGTCTTTTGCTGCATTAGGTGCGGATAAGATGTAAGTGCGTGATAGAGAAATAAAGTCTGAAAGGGTGCAAACGGAGGAAATCCAGCCTGTCTGCGAGCATTTTGACATACTCAAAACATTTTTGAATTAACTACCTGGTAAAAGAAGAAATATAAAAATTGGACAATTGTTTTCAGGCGTTGCCTTGTAGGTGAATTGGTTCAGCCGGATGAATCTCACCCACGTGATAAAGGTTTCAGCTTTTTTACTTCACAAAAGTCAACATATGGAAGAGTTGAGAAAATGTGAATGTTCAAACTTAGGCAGAAAGGTTTATGCTACACAGTGTGTGAAGTGGCCACTTAAACTAGCCAATTACAAGTCATAAGCCCTGTAAATGCTTAGACTTCCATATTCCCTTCTCAAAAATGTTTTCCCTCTCTGTTCCAACAAATTTGAATCTGAATATCTCACTAGGAAGGAAATCCAGCCAGTCTGTAAGCATTTGGACATACTCAAAATATTGTTGAACTTTAGCTATTCATTAATATTTATTTTATCTTCTTGACAGTAATCTCTATTACAGGCAGTACATATAACTCCAACGGTTTTTCCGATCTTCATGGCACTTCCCGTAGGTCGATTTCGCCGTGGCTTTCAACTCTCTCTGCAAATTTTCATTCCGCGAAATGGTAATTTGAGTTTAGAGAACAGGAAAAGTCACACGGAGCCAAATTAGGTGAATACGGTGCACGGAGAACGATTTTTACGTTGTTTTCGGACAAAGACTCGCTACAAAGAGAGATGTGTGAGACGGCACATTATCGTGATGCAAAAACCAAGAGTTATTTCCATAAACCTTACCCTTTCCGAGGATTATTCTCCCTTAAACGCTCCAACACGCCTAAATAGTATTCTTTATTGACCGTCTAACCTGTTGAAAGGACGAGCCCAGCACAACACCACAACACCACGATAATCGAAGAAAACCGCCAGCATATGTCTCGTAATGATTCTTTTAACGGAAACCATATTTTCAGCAATATATTTGCGCTGATCTTTTTGAAGAAAATTAAGGGAAATTCGCAGAACACAGCAAAGGTCAACTTGTTTACTCAGCTGCCACAGACAAACTACATGACAGATCACGCTAAAAATTAACACGTATGACTATGAAAGACCTGCCAACCTTAAAGAAGAAAAAAATACCAATACCTTGAGTGTGGTTCTTTTAAATTGCAAATTCCGGGTCATACATATTTGAAAGTAACAGTATTTATAAAGTTTACTTGAAATATTATTATATTTTACAAGAATATAAGAGAGCAAGCTCTCAATTAGCCATTGAAAGATCTAAGGAGCCCGCTTTAGGATTCTATAGTACACAGCAAATTAAAGTATCTAATATATTTTCTATGTCCGGGAGGTTAAAGAATACAGTTATGTGTGTGTGCGTGTGTGTGTGGAATAGAACTAGAACGAGTGGTTTTGCGTCGACAGCTTTATCTCTGCTGAAAATATCTGAAAAGTTAAGAGAAAACGCGGTCTTACTTTTCTTCGTACAAAAGTAGTTCAGTATTTTCTCTCTTGATTATGATTATGAAATTTTGGAAAGTGATTAAAATCCAGTCACTGAAAACTCCATTTTGGTGTTCGTTCTAAAAAAATAAAAAAAATCGGTACAGTTTTAGGCGCGGAAAAAGAAACAGAAAAACGTCGATTTGGTCGATTTCAATTGGCCAAAATCAGTCAATTATGCAGTCTTTTTCGTAAAAAAAATTACTTACCGTATATCCTCTTAATAAGTTGACGATTTTAATAATTAATGAAAATTTCTAGGTGAGATGTGTGATACTGGGCAAACTTCCTTCTTCTAGAACCATCTCAGGGGAGTCTAAGATTTCTATTTATAACTTTTCCTCCTCCTGTCTGCTAGTCACCCGCCTTTCACTAGCTTCTTACCGACCTTAGTAACCAGTTCTCGGTTCCCAGTTTTCAGCATCCACTCGACCACTCGCGCATACTCGCACACACATTCCCTCGATACTAAACTTTCCCAACATTTCAAAACATTAATTTATTATTTACATCTTATGGAAAGTTTAGATGAGAAAAGATATTACTGTAACAACATGTTGTTCGTTTTGTATTAATAAATTTACATGAATTTGGTATTTTCTTATTTACAACATGCCCTACAATTTTTGAGAGTTCATTTAGTCTTTATATTCCAAAGCATTTAAAATGACATATTCTGTCCGGGTGGATGAAGAATGATATTCTGTATGTGAACCAGAATCGTGTAAAAAAAGTCCGCCGTGACGTATAGTAATTGGCACGTTTTCCTATATTGCTATGGACGTCAGTCTCAGGTTCGATTCCAGCTAGAGTCGATGTGAAATACTTGTTTTAAAGGTGATTCTACGCTGCAGTATTTATCTGTTTTTGGTTAAGTTGCACTCGGCGTAGAGTAATAATTCAAAACGGGCAAGAACAGGTCATCAGCCGTTTAAACCTTTAGACCTATATTACCTTCTGAAAGAGGTTTCTGTTGAAATATTGTCTAATGTTTTTGAGGAAACTTTAATGTATTTTTATTTCCAAAATAATTACTACACAAAAATTAACGGATAAAAGGATTTAAGGAGTGTTCAATGCCCTGGATTAACATACTAAGTTCTCTGAAACGAAAACCATTTTTAGAAAAAGTGTACAAGCTTTGATTTTGTCTAAGGGAAGAGACCGTTGCAGGAGACTGCTGCGAGATATTGCATAGATTTATATACTGTTTAGCGTGTTGGCGTAGCGATGTTTATTGAAATACATGTTTATTTAAAACCTAAATACATTTTTTTAAAATAGCCAAACACTTATTAAAAATAACAAGTAAAACTTAAGTGTGCACATACATATATTAGGTTCTTCATTTATTATTAGATTATGTACATACCTTTTATAAATTAAAAAATAAAAAAAAATCAATTGTAACCCGCTGACAAGCCTCGGCTTTGCGGGAACAAAAATTCAATTATGTTCGTTATTTTATTTGTTAAAATAAATAAAACTTTAAAAAAAAATTAATTTTAAATTAAAAATTTTGCTATTATTTAATAATGTGCATGCTTCCACTTTCCATTATGTTGTATCCCCAACTCAACACAGGGCTCTTGGCCTCATTGAGTTTGGGATACGTTATTATTATTTTTTTAGTAATATACGAGTACACGTATTTGTATGAATAAATAAAATAAAATAAAATAAACAAATAAAATAAAAAAATATGGAAATTCATAAATAGGTAAAATAGTAAATGTTGCACAGTTTGAAAAGTGCTTTTAGAAATTATAGGACAACAGGTCGCAAGGCATAATCTCTAGTCTATAATGTTATATCGTCTAAAGACGTTTTCCATCTCAGCTGAAATTACTATAGTTATATTTTATTTATTTTTTTTAAGAAAAAGAAATATTAGCGTTCTTATAATTTGCCCAAAAATTTAAATTTTGGTGGCCATTTTCAACGAGTTGTAAATAACTCACTATTAGAAAATGGAAATCACCTTGGACCTCCGGCCCACAAGTCCGCAACACTAGCCACGGGACCACAACCCGATTGAATTTAATTGATTGAATTGAATGTAAGCGTTAAGAAAGAGCGTCAAAAATTTTAGAACCGTATAAATATCAACTTTATGTGTTGATAATTTGTTTTTTTTTCATGCACATATGTAATTGTAAAATTTCAGGGTTCATTCTAAGATTGAAATATCCCCTTTCGAAACATTTTGCTTCTATATGAATTTGACGAAAAATGTAACATAAATTATTTCATGAATAAATTTAGCTTTTTTGAAAACGGCATTTTGTCTGAAAGCGACAAATTTAATAAAAAGTAAATGATTATAATAATAGCAATCAAATGAAATAACCCGAACTCAAACGTAATAAGAACTCACAGATTATTTCTAATTTATAAACCCCGATAGTAACATTTTCGCTTTCAAAGCTTATCTTTGTTTCGCTCAAGCGAGCGATAAAGCATGTTGACGAAACTAAATGAAATTTAGTATTTTAGTGAGTTATGCTTTGTGGAAATATATTATGATCTTAGAAAATTTGGTTTTCGATCGCTGTTTCATTAATCTACTAAGAAGAAAAGCTGCTTGATGAATTACTAAAAGGTATATTAAGACGTTCAACTACGATAATAATGTTACTTGTATAAAAATATATCAAAAATAATATTATCCACTGCATTATCATATTTAACTTTTATTCTAGACTGACGCATTGTATTATTGATATTATTTTTGCATATTTTTGTCATTATTATATTTTATTTTTCTTATTTTATTAACATAAACGGCAAATCTGCTTTTTACAAAAAAATATTTTTTAAAAAACATAAATTTCCTTCTACCCAAGATTTATAAAAAAAATTAAGCCAAAAAATTATACAACCGAAGTTGTAGAAAGTTTAAACAATTTAAGAATAAGTGTTAAAAACAAATTAAATAATAAAATATTTTAAAGTAATAAAACAAGAAAATCGTAAAGTACTGTTTCCTACAGCTGGGCAAAGTGACCAAAAAATTGTATATTGTATTTTTACGGTACGGGGCTCTACTTTCAAATGTCAGTAGAACTCACCGACGAGAACTTATGACGTCTAGGGCGGAGTAATTTAGCGATGATTATACGATACAAAAAATATATTTTTTGCCTTAGTTTAATAGTATATTAATAAATAAATTAAAAACCACTGAACGTCCTCATTTAGGCCAGACTTGTTTTGTTAGCTTTAACGCGAATACTGTTTGCTAGAATATGCATAAGACCCACGTAATTGGTTTTAATTTTTTTTTATCTAAAGAAGGTAAACATGAACAGAAAATACAAAAGGAAAAATAATGAAACCCACTAAACTGCGAAACTCGCTTGTCATACTGCCTTCATACTGTTAAAAATAATATTACATAATTCAAAATGTTTTTACATTTTTTTTTTCATTCATTCACAAAATATTAAAAATAACTTAGCTGGGAAAGCTGACATAACGATTGGTCTTCATAACATCATTACACACTGCCAAAGAAATTTATTTTCACAATTGTCAAAATAAATTATTGAATTATAAATTATAACACAAGATGCGGGCGGGAAAGGAGTGGATGTTTTGAATAATATCGGCTGTGTGAAAATGATTACCAAGCATTTATCAAGGTTTTGTTCTGAGGATTTTGGATGTCTCCCGCGGATTATTAACATTTATGTTTGAATCCTTTATGTGATGGGAGTTACAAGGATCTAAAACAGACGGTCTTTTTAGATGTGCAAGATTTACGAATGTAGGTAATACATATGATCTTAAAATTGAATAATCTTCCTGCATGCAATAGGTGTTTTATATAAGAAATAATATCGTCCTATCATTTTAAGAAAAATGATTTAACTTGACTAGTAAACAAAAAAATAATAATTTAAAAATCAAACACTTATTTTTTAAAAACAAAACAAAAAATCGGATCATTGTTTCACCCGGCTATTTTCTGAATGTTCTTTATACACTCGTATATACCCACTTACCCGGATCCGTTTTGTGGTCTTATTTTAGATCCGTACATTGCAAAAACATTTTTTTTGGCCTTAGTAAACGGTTATTTTTATTCTTAGAGCTGGGAGTCAGTCCTATGCAAGCTCGTGACTTCACTGCGACCTGTAAAGATCTATTGATATATGATTGATAAGAAGGCCAATACTAGAGACATTCTGTATATGAGCACTCTCAGAAGTGCGTACTTTTCTCTGTTTTAATCCACTGCAACCTATGGAATAGCTGGCGGGGGGGTCGCGCGGCATCCATTTTAAAACCTCTCATAATTTCACGGAAATTATATCTTAGAATAATATTTCGGCGCCCTCCAACATACCCGCCAGAACAGTTGTTCCAATACATGAAGGTGCTGGATATGAGACAACTGTACCTAAAAGAATCACTTACACACTTCTGGTTGAATAATAAGGAGAGGTCTCAGCAAAATATCCGTACGAGGTTTTCCCAGAGCATGGATTATGTCATACGTAAAACCCGTACGACTTTTGCTAAGAGATATCTCTCATTTATCGCACCGAGAACGTTGAATATTTTGGAAGAGCGCATTAAGCTCTCAAGGACAAAAACTTTTTTCAAGAAAGAAGTTAAAGACTGGATTTTCCCTAGTGGGAGGGATTTGAGTAGGAAACTCCTTGATGATTTTTCAAATGTCTGAGTTTACTGTTTACCATATTGATGTGCCATATATATAAATATTTTTAAAAAATATAAAAAAATGTTTCTGATCCTATATTTGTGGTGTGCCTGTGTCAACTGATTGCTAGTCCCATCTCAACACAGGACTTTTAGTCCCATGGAGTTGGGACTCATGTCTCAAATAATGTACAATAAACTTATGTATGTAAATAAATAAATAAATGAACGGTCAATGACTTTTTTATCAATATTATTTGTTTACAAAAGATTCGCATTTTCTTAGAATTTATATTTACTGCTTTCAATGCGCCTATCACCTCCAGTGCACCTCAGTATATAAAGTCAATTTATCTGTCACCCTCAATCGAAGTTTCCCAATTCTGACGGCGATAGGGTGTGTTAGTTATTAGATTGTTAGTAAACGTGGAGAAACAAGTCCGACTGGGGAAACCAAAGCAGTCACCACCCCTCTACAGACTATTATGTAACAGTTCGTACGCGGCAACCTTTGTACATTTTTTTTCTTTTGCCTGTTTCAAAGACACCCTAATTCAGACATCTATCACGTGTCCTTAAGGCTGTAGTCAGGTAAAACGAACGCAAAATTAGGAAATCATACGATTTTGCCATTTTAAAACGAATGTTTGTTAAAAATCGCGCAATAAAAAAAATTAAAAATTGTATATTAGATAAAAACAATACTTTTTATAGGTATTTCTATCAAAAATGTACTTCAAAGTTTTATATAACTAAAATATAATTACCTTTAGACCGGCAGATTACACCATTTTAAATTTAGACTAAGCTTATTAATCCAGGATCTCAAAGCTCTCGAAAGCTTTCCAGGAGCTTTTTGTTTTCGAAAAGAAATATAAGCATTTTAAATCCCATAAATTTTTCCTTTATTTCTACGTAAAATAATGCAATCAGTAATACCATAAAAAATTAAAAAATATTTAAAAAGTTTAGTTTTACAATTCTAGGTACTTCAGTATTTGATTGTAATTATGGTAAAAACCAATAGTTAAGGGTAAGGCCAGGCTGATACTTAGTGATAGGGAATTTAGGTTTTTCCTGATAGTACTCGTTTCAATTTACGTTAAAATAGTATAAGTCTAGTTACGTTTGTATTAATTTAAAAATGTTTTTTATATTATTCTTGTTTGTATTACTTTGACTGTGTTCAGGACAAAAGCTTCAACGATGGAAAAAGTTGTTTTAACATTTTTTATGTGTTTTTTACCAGTTACGTTGGTCTTGTACATATTCTAGAATGTTTTCAATATTGAACCGCAAACGCCTATTGCCGAAATCCTTTTGCCAGAATTGGTAAAAGACCCACGTAATGGGTTAAAAACACAAAAACTAATAAAACAATTTTGTCCGAAATTGTGGTTTGCAGCCTTTGTCTTAAACACAGTCAATAATTATGTTTGCGTACGCGTACATATTAGGTACTATTCATTATATCTTTTTAATTGTTGTTTCTATGTTTTTTCATGGTATTTTGTAAATATGTTACTTGTTTTTGGCCTGAGTTATCGTGTTTTGGTAAAAACTCAACAAAGAATAAAAATATATAAATACCAAAAAAAAAACATAAATAAATTTTCCGTTATATCTTCGAAAATAGGAACTTCTATGCCTCCATTTCGCAACTAATGAATTTAAAAAACACGATTTAAGTTTTGAATCTACTAAATCAAATACAAAAAATCTGTACCGCAATACCCCGAAAAATAGGAAACGAAGAAGACCGCTCGTTTGCAACCAACGAAATTTAAAAAACATCATATTTATGTTTCTGATCCGTTGATGGCGTTACTATAAAAATATAAATGATTTTTATGCACGAACGAATAACTGAACGGCTTCCCTTTTCAAACACATTTTTAAACTTGTGCCAGCATGTAGATTATTACATTATTAAAGGGTGAATTTTTAGCGGATATTTGATGTGACATCCCTTCCCTACCCTTTTGATGAATGAATCATTTGAACTCAAAGTAAACACTCGTAAATTGTCATTTTTCATTAGTAAATCAATCAACTTTTTACCAATGCGCGCTCATGAGCTATTTGCTGTCATTTGTACAATGGCAAGTCTATAATATTGTGTTTAATACATCAATGCCCTGCTCACATATACCGTACAGAAAAAAACAAACAGAAACACTTTTATTAAAACGTAAAATGGTATAAAATAAACATAAAACAACTAATGCTAGTGGTTATAACTATTTAACCACTTATTTTTTCTACCGACAGGTTTCAAGGCTACCATAAACACCTGTATTCTACACAATTATCCTGTTAAAAATCACAAAGATAAAGTCCCTAAGTTCTTTATGTTGAAAATGAAATACTAAAATTAGGCAACTTGGAAATCTTAGAAATTAAAAATAAAGATTTATAAGAAAAAAATATTTAAAAAATAACCAAATAAACAATATTTCCTTTAGTCCACTCCTGTCTCGTTTTAAAGAATGTATCCATCTCACTTTATAATTCCCATCCTTTACAAGAGCAATATGACAACAGTTCTTGACTTATACCTCCATAATATGTTTCTCCATATATTCGATAATATTTAGTAATCACTATTAAAATAAAATAAGATAAGATTCCTGAGTTAAGTATACCTTAGTACAGAAGCTTGTGTAGCTTTGAAATCGGTTGGGAAAAAAGAAACATTAGTGGTAAACGTTTCATATCTACGTGTGATGTACAGGGTTTTCTAAAGCACTAAACTTGAAACGGCCAATAAATATCACTAATTCGAATATACTGGGAACAAAAAATCTTTCAGGCATTGTACACTGATAACAACGGTAATTAGAATTTCGTGGACTGTATAGAAATTGTTTACTCACTTTTAAGTTCTTCGGATTGTTTTGCTATTGCAAGGATACCGGTATCGTGTAGATAATGGTGAGATGTTTATTTTGGGCTGTTAATGTAACACTAATTGCACTTTGTCAGAAGTATGCAGATGCGGGATATGATAAGAATTTATCATAGAAACACTTTTCACAATGTGACTTGCTCATAGGACGGCAGAACAACGACAATTATTTGAATAAGGAAGGATGTAGGTAGGAACGAAATATTTACAGTCTGACATGGGTTGCAAGTATGAAAAATGTAAATTTAGTACTTTACATACACCTCGCGAAGAAGGCAATCAATTATTTAAATACGATGAAAACATTAAAAGAGGTAAAAGAAAACAAAAAATATAATTATATAATAAACTAGTGGACCCGACAGACATAGTCCTGCCCGAACGTTGGCTTGCCTGCTATTACCTTGGAAAAATACTTTTCATTGATTAGTAGGTACCTAAGTACTGGTTTATGATTGAATTACAAAACATAAAATAATTAACATATTACAACAGAGATGAAGAACATTTCAGAGAAGGTAATATATATAAGTTTAGGCATCTACAGGGCTTATGAGCTGTTATTGGCTGGTTTAAGAGGCCACTTTACACGCTGTGTAACATTCACCGTTCTGCCCATATTTGAACATCTATATTCCTTCAATTCTTTCATTTGCTGATATTTGTGAAGTTAAAGAGCTACAAACTCAAAATATTGTTGATGAAATAATTAATTTTCGAATATTTTATTCTTTTAGGAAATGTCAAGCTCGGCTCTTCTCGACAACAGTGGAGTACTTTATTCATGAATGCGATTTTCGAAAATGTATTAAATGTCAGATAATATTATTTTAGTATTACTACAAATCCAGTGAAAAGAAATAAATGGGAAAAAATTATAAGAAATGTAAGGAAAGAATCTGATTGGGATCCATAAAAAGTGAATGTTGTTTGTAAAGATTAAAAAAGAAACTTTTTTTAAACACAAAAAACAACATCCTTATTTTTGTATATGCGTTCTCATCGAATGCAACCCTGGTAGGTCGATGAAAAAAAGATTATGCTTCTAACTTTTTTCGACATATTCAATTAAAAATTTTAATAACTACAAACACGCACAGCGCAAAGATCTACATTTCGTTGAAAACCGCACGTAAATCGGTTAAGCCGTTTAGGAGAAATTCCGTGACATCACACGTACAGAAGAATCGTATATATAAAGAAAATGTAATTAATCATATAATAAAGATGTACTGTTGAGCTTGTATAGATGTATACGCGGCGTACACAATTTGACCATTGGCCTAGTTATAATGCCGGAGGCAGTTTTTAAAGTTACTACTCGAACAATATTGTCCTGCCCAGAGGACCATGAACTTTATGCTGGAAAGCTGTGACATTTTGCCACCCACTCGACAATAGTCGATTGGGCATCTCGATTGTTTTGTCATAATGCTATTCTTGAAAACCCTCCGACAATTCAATGAGGAACTTCAGCCATACGGGAAATTGGATACAAAAAATGTTTTCTTACGCGGGTAAAAATTAGAGCATTAAATTGTTCTGCAAAGTTTCTTGAAAATGTACAGAAAAAATAATAATAAATATTTTGATAAAAACGCACAACTTTAAATGACGTCACTAGTTCATGTGAATCAACCTATAATCTAAGGAGCTATGGAATATTTCCGGTCTGCTTGTCGCTTCTGGACCAATGGGAAGAACTGAATGAGAATAAGCGGAAATGAACCTCTGACGTTACACGCGGAGTTATTTCAGAAATACAAAACTTTAAAAAATCGTAGCGCCGATAATACGATATTAAAAAAAAAATAATTCACTTATTTTAACAGTCTATTAACAAATATATATTTTTTAAAAACCACTGAACTTCCTCATTACAAAGACGAATGATAAAGTGGCAACACTAACAAATCCGTATTTATCTATGGCTCTCCTGGTCTCCTGCCACACGTAAACTTTTATTGTTGGTTGTCAGACTTCTTCCGTTGAATATTTTGTGTATGGAAAATTATGAAAAAAAAAAAAAAAATTTTAACTGGGACACTGCAACATTGATAATTATTATTTGCCTTTGACATAACATACACCTACATGTTATTAGAAACATTTCATGGATTTTAAAAACATTTTGGATAATAAATATCTCAAATACGTATTTTGACATTGGCAAGCGATAGAATAATTTTGAAATCATGTTTCTAGTGAAACTTAATTTGATAATGGATTAAAAATAAGTACAGTTATATTTGTTGCACATTTGTTGATACGTCATCATCATAACATTGATCAGTGTTGTACATTTTAAGTTAAAATACAACCAAAATACTGACTCGTCATTCAAACATGAATGCCGAGCGTTTACAAGAAAGAAGTTTGACAGCTGAAGTTATGATGTCGCATTCAATTGTCAATGTCGAGTGCTTTGAAGCACTAGATAAAGTCGATTGGTTTTCGATCGACTGCATTCGTATGGGTGGTTCAAGAATGCTGTCACTCGTCGAACTACGGAAGTCGCATACGATTCTAAAGACGAACGAGTCCAGCATAAGGCCCCATATCATTAATATTGATGTTATCGACGAATTTTTGCCATTTCATACGTTGTTGTAAGCTTCGTTTCTCGTCTATTCGTTCGTTATTCGTCTCTCCAGCGCTGCCAGAAATGTTGAACCATTTGTTGCAGCATTTGCCACCGTGACAAAATATCGCCGTTACATCTGTATCGTTATCGGATGCATTTCTTATTTTATCGTTTCATTGTGATGCGGGCCTGCTGGCTTGAAGGAAGGTTAAGAACGATAATGAATTGGGGCAGAATTTTACTGCCGGAACCACTAGTCTACTATTGTTATCCTAGAAATGGAATTGAACCCTAAAGTGGACTCCCAGTTCTACCAAGTTATACTGCAAGGTTTGTATATACTAAGTTCTCCAGCAAAGAGGGTCGGTCTAATTTACATTGTATCCTAGAAAAGTCGTAAAACTACGTAATTTATTTGTTATAGGTTATATACGAATACATTTGTATAAAACGAAATAACGATATAGCATATAGTTACATAGAACTACCTTTGATGTATGTTTTAAATTTATTTTTAACCTTGTGACAGAAATTCATCAGTGTCCGGGCGGATAAAGAATACAGTGCTGTGTGCACAATATAATCGAAATCCAAGACAAGTATTTTTGACTGATGGCTCCTCTCTTGTGAGCGCGTTCGCCTACCGTGCTTAAGGTCCTGGGAACGTTGTCACGAAATATTTGTGTTAAAGGTGTTTTTACATTGAAGTGTTGTTTCTAGACCGGCACTTGAAGCGTAAGACTGTTCGCCTTACTTTCCAGTAATAGACGAATGAGATACACTGCATAATACAGTCCCTTATGCACCCTTTTGGGTGAGGATAAAAGTTTGAGGTTAATGTTGAAAGAAATTACAAAATTAATAATACTTTACAAAAAAAATCCAATATCCGAGTGGAATGAAGAATACAGTATTTCATGATTTCTGTTTTTTTTTTATTGAAAAAATAATAAAACGTAGCAAATATATTATATTGGATGTTAACAAAAATTGGGTTCGTTTTTTTTCCAAATGTACATAACTCTGTGGAGTCAATAAAAAAAAACAACAAATTAGTCAATAACGTATTCTCCTTCATTATTTTACAACAAACTAGTCAATAATTCATAGTATCTTCACCGTACAATGCGCAAATATCGCGAGCAGCTTTGGTAGGTTTATTCACTCGATTGAACGCGAACAGAAGGAGGTGTCTAAAACACTCACTTTCTTCTACTTGGCATTCCATTTTGAAGGCTTGAAATTAAATGCAATAATACGAGTACATGTAACGTAAACAATGTCTCGACGAGCGGAAAGTTTTCTTTCGAAGGACGTATAACTTTTCCCGTTAGCTTTACGTTTGTGCTCATTTTTAAATTTGTTAAAAAACAGACACAACTTATGTTGTTAACACCTGATGCGACACATGTTTAAATTTACATTATTTATATTTTCTTGGATTTAACCGTTTGGGGTACCTTGGAAGAAATAAATTAGTAGGCAATATAACCCCCTCTTTTTTTTATTTATTTGTATAAAATAAGTATGAATAAATAAATTAATTATTTGTACGAAAACTAGAAATTTAAAAAATGCAGCATGTTCGTCATTCTATGAAAAAAATAATTCAACATTATATTTGTTTACGACGACGGGAAAATAATAAATTCATGAATTATAATTTTGGATTATCTGATAACTGTTTTTATTGGTTTTCAGTTATTGGTGGTAGAACAATGTCCGGATCCTGATTGATTTTTAGTCTCGCAGAACTATGAAGTGATTGTTTGGAAATCCGAACAAAAAATGGAAGAAATCTGTCCCCGAAAAATATTCCATCCCCTAGAAGTTAATTAAAACTACGGCGATAGCAGAATACTGATTAGGATTGATTAATTCTTGTCGGTTGATGCAAAAGTCTTTTAACAGATATTAAATTATAATACTTTCCATTTATTTGAACAAAATAATGAAATTTCCAAAAATGTAAAAATAAACAAAATTATTGATTTCCTAATAAAAAAAATATTATTAAATAAAATTTTCAGCATTCATGTCTGTTGTATGAAGTTCTTTACTGATATCATACTATCGTAATTCCTGTCCTAGGCCCCGATTACAATGGGAAGTTAAAAGAGTTGTCTTCGATTGCCTATAAAGTAAAATCGAAATTTATATATTAAACTGTGTGTATTTGTAGAAAAATTCAAAGTATATTCATCGGTTACCTGTAATTTAATATGCTGAGAAAAAAAAATGTGAACATATTCCATTTGAAATACAGAATATTTATTTTTATTTAATAAATAATATTTAAAAATGGTGTAGTTGAAGAAAAATTCTCTCAAGCGACAACGAAGATACACTACCGACTCCACACCTTCAAGTTTTGGGTAGGAACCTCGATATGTAATAAGGGGAAGCGTGCGTCACGGTGCACATATCTACGCACTTAAGTGATATAGCTTCATTATGACATCATAGTTGAAGATAAATTCTCCCGAGCGTTTAAGATACACTACCGACTCCTCACCTTCAGGTTTTGATGTAAGTACATCGGCTTATACCATCGCGACAGGTAAAGAACCCCTCCATACGCATATCTACGCATTAATAGTGTCAAAAATTATATTCTACCGTGCAATTTTTCCTTTAATTACGATTTGTTTAAATTTTTATTTGTTCACTGGTTGGCAATTTTTTTAGCATATTAAAAACATGAGAGAGAAATACGTCAATTTTGAAGTAGAATTAAATTCCGACATAACAGTCAGTCTTGAAAACGAACGCCTAGATTTAAAAAAATGTGTCTAGATTCTGCCCTATTAACATATAAGAGCATCAAGGTGTCAAAATGTTGACTATTTTAAATTTTAATTAAGTAAGAATTAAAAACTATATTTTCGGAGTCATTCATTGGTTGGATTCGATCATATGGCATCGATTTGACAAGTCAGTAGAACATATCGATGTAGATAGAGATAGTACAGAAGTTAAGTGTACCATATCAGATGGAGATAGCGTTCATAATCAAGGCACTGGGCTAATAATTCAGTCATGTGAATCTCACTCATCGATGAAGGTTTCAGCGCTTTAACTTCGATGGAAGAATTGAGGAAATGTAAGTGTTTAAACATAGGTAGAATGGTGAATGTTATACAATTGTAAAGTGACCTCTTAAACCATAAAAGTATGGCAGTCATAAATCCCATCACAATCTCTGTTTATCAAAATTAAGAGCAAAATAGTATAGTATTAAAAGAAAAAAAGAGATATATTTTATTAAATAAAAGATTCATGATGCTTTGATAGTGCCACTTTATCAAAATAAAAACACAAGACTAAAGTCAAATAAGAGTGGAATGCCGTAAGTCTTCTTTGAATTCTTAAATGTATGCACAGACTTCTTGTCTTTATTTTGCCTCCGGAAAATCCATTAACCTTTTTTGAGGCAGTAAAATAAATGCATATTTGTGCTTGTCTCATTTTAAAATAAAGAAATTTCACCGACTTTTCTTTTTATACTGTACTCGCAGGTATCGTTTAAAGTTACTACAGTGTTAAAACTGGAAAAGTAGGTACTAACTCTGTGTTTTTAACATTTACTTCAGGTTTGAAAAGAAAATTTAGACGAAAAATATACGAGCTATGCCTTTTTGTAAAAAAATAAAACACGAACAAATGGCCTAATACCTACTAGGTTTTAAACAAGAGGAACTGAATAATGGTACATATTATTTAAAAACTTACCAAAATTTAACCGCAATAATATAAACTGCGTGAATTTTAAAAAAGGAGTATAATTATATGAAAAAACTAATACAATTTTTACATAACTCATACAAGGAAAACATTTTTCTTTTCATTTTTAAAATGATTATTTTCTTGCATTGGAACTTGTTAAATCGTAACTGAATAATATATGTACATCGATGAAAAGTTGAGGATTTGTAGTATACATTTGTTTTGTTAAATAATAATAATAGGATAAATAGTTTATAGCAAAATAAGCAAAGATTATTGGTGATTTGTAATAAGTTTCGAAATAGTTGAGTTTGGAATTATTTATTGCATTACATCAATATCAGGGCCTTTATGCTAGCGAGACGCTTCTTTCAAATAAACGATCTGAGTATATTTAATACACCTGGCTGCATTAGTTACATATATTTATTTGTATTTAGCCATGTCTTTTATGATTTGAATGATTTAAAGCTGTTACATAGATCATTGTTTTTTAGAATATTTTCCTGTTTGATCTAAGTTAAGTTCATTAATTCAGATAAAATTGAACTTTATACATTAGCTTAGCAAATTCATAATCACTCACACGCTTATCCTTGATTCTCTCACTCCCGCTTCATTACGTCACAATGTATTCCCCGGACCTGGAAAAATTACGCGCAAACAGCGTGAAATAAGTTAAGTGTCACCTATAACAATACATAAAGGCAATTTTCTGGACTGTTTCAGTACTGCAGAGCCACCGAAATATTTACTGCTGGACGGGTAAACTTCTTCGCTGTCCAACTTCGCCAAAGAGCCTGGAGCCTATGGCAATGCCTAATAAGCTACAACGATACGCTTTTCCTAGCCCCTGCAGGGGGATCTCCACCCTGTTCAAGCGGTGCCTACAAATGTTAAGACCGGCATATGAACATATCGTAATAGATTTAATTTTGTTTTTTTCTTTCCTTACTATTGGTTTATAAATATTTATTTTAATTATCATGATTAAGAACATTGTTTTATTTTATTTATGTATATACTAGCAGAAATCCTTCATAGCCGACTGCTACATGCTAGAGAATTTAGCCCTTCGGGCCTCAGTTTTCGGCTCTTTGCGCCTCGGTTGATCAAGATCTCGATCACCTAGATTCCAGGTCCTAGAAGCATCGTTCCTTTGGGCCTTACTTTTTTTGTTGTTGTTCTGAGTAATCTAAATGAAAAAAAGAATAATCTTTCACTTAAAAAAATGCTACAACACCCACAAAATTTACAGGAATATTTCATATCTACGTAAGTATGGTTAGTTAATGTTGGTCAAATTAGTATCTACGTAAGAATATTGATTAAAATGAGAAAGAAAAAAAAAAGGAATTTAAAAAGATAACGGTAGGCTGTGGCCGACTGCTGCATGCTAGTACATTCAGCACTTCGGGCCTCATTTAGTCGGCCTTAATGAATCTGCGATCTTGGCATTATGAAATCAGCCGTACGGCCTCAGTTATATTAATACGAAAATATATTAAATAAGGGTATTAGAAGCAAACTCGGAAATCTCCATTGAAGGAATTACTGAGATATTTGCAAATAACTTTGGAAAATGAATTGTGAAATTTCTAATTATGCTTCACCAACTCAATGGAGAATGCTAAGTTTGCGGTGTCAAGTAGTGTACCTGAAATCTGTTATTGCAAGATTTAAAGATGGTTTTAAATTGCGCTATGATTTGGGTAGGTAAGTTTTTATGTTTAGTTTATTTTGGCGTCAGTGACAAATTTAATGTTTTTGGTGGAGATTTTAATGTTTGCTTCGTGTATCCTCAAATATCTACACAAAAAGTTCGGTTAGTAAACGATTAAAATTTAATAGTGAAAAGCTCTCGCCAACTGTTAAATGTTATTAAATTCGGTTATCTAGGGCGTATTTAATCGGCCTCACGGGCCCTAATAAATCTGTCCTCATGGTCTTATTAAATCATCGATAGGCTCTTAGGGCCTTTGTTAACCCTTCCTAGGACACTTAGTTTGGTTGATAAACGTCTTTAAATACGGTATTTTAAAGATAATTAATCTATTGTATTAAAAAAAGCTAAGTGGAAGACTGATCTACCTGATGCTCATGTGAAATAATACTTATAATTAATACGAAATACTAAAAAACTGGTGGATGCGCTATACAATATCCATGAATCTTGGCGCTATATAAGTTACCCATAGTAATAATAAAAACGACATATGTTATTAAGGATACAAATTTTTTTTTTGCAATGCAAATAATAATTAAATTTAAGGTAATCTATTAATATGTCCCCAAGTCATTGAGATTTTGTCATAATACATTCGAAGGAATTGAAGAATATTCTCACGGCTTTTGAAAAATTATAATTTGGAGGCAAACGCTTTTGTGATAATATTTTTAAAAATATATTCTCGTTGCCCATTTAAAAAAATAGTTTTTAATAGTTTAAAAAAAAAAGATATATTTAAAAAAATAAATTGAGGTAAATATAGTGAGAGTATAGTGAGATACTTATTGTTCCGTTCGAATATTAAATTTTAACAGACGGAAATGACAACAAAGCTCAAATTCCTTTGCACGAGTATAAGGAACAGACGCAATCCATCAATTCCAGAGTAATAATATTATAGGTAGGTTTGTTATTTCCGTATTGTTTCATAAAGCAAAACTATTTATTTACATTGTAAAATCCGCTTTAGCTATTTTACTTGATGAAGAATTTTTGTGATTATTTTCAAAATCAATCAATCATTTGACAAACTTCTACATTAAAGACAGCGCGTAGACCCATCTCAATTTTAAGAACTATTGGTTAGGGATTTTTTTAATGAAATGTTATTTTCTAGCCTGCTTGTTCCAGCGTCGTAGAGGGTCATGAGCACTCCTG
This sequence comes from Micrasema longulum, assembly GCF_059751315.1. Taxonomy (NCBI): domain Eukaryota; kingdom Metazoa; phylum Arthropoda; class Insecta; order Trichoptera; family Brachycentridae; genus Micrasema; species Micrasema longulum. The sequence continues at coordinate 47,515 of NW_028277695.1, read as the reverse complement.
GCAAAATTTGAATTTTGCACCCCTCAAGACTTATTTTCTAGGAAGAAAAAGATAAAAAGAAGTCTGTGGGTCTGCAAAGTGCGCCCTCTGAGGGTTGCGTCCTTGGCTGCCGCCCGCCTGTCCAGCCCCAGTTACGACGCCGTTTGTTACTTTAGTTAAATAAATACCCCGTAACTACAATGTTACTATTAAAGCAGAAACTTTTGAATGAGCTTTTATTTCATTAGCTTATTCTTATTAAGTTTATGTGGTGTTGAACTTTTAAACCATGTCATACATAATTGTGACAACAGTAAAAGTTTTAACTGTTATTAAGTGTGTAAGTTATATATTTGGCTTGGCGTTAGACCAAGCTACTTTCAAACATTACGACTTATCACAGTAAAAACAAATATTTCTGCAAAAATTCAAACGTTTACCATAAAAACCACAACGCTAAAAAATTAAAATCTTAGAAAAATTAAGCATTACTCAAAAATCATAATAATTAAATCAAATTTTACATTATAAATATCGGCGTACCATGTTGGATATGAGCTTTCTATACAAAATTGTTAATAACGTAATTGATAGCCCAGCAATTGTTAGAGGCATTTCATATCGAGTCCCTGTCCGTAGAACTCGTCAATCTGTACTCTTCGACATTCCTAACTCAATGACTAATTATTTAAAAAATAGCACTCTACGAAGAATACAGATTACCTATAATGACAGTTTTAGTGACATCGACATACTACATTGTAAATACCATATTTTTATCAGATCAGTTAAAGACATTTTAAATTTATCTCCTGCTTGACTTTTAACTTTTAATTTGATTCTTAATTTTGTCTTTCAATTTTAACTTTTTAATTTTAATTCTAAATTTAAACTTTTAATTTAAACTTTTAACTTAATTTTAATTTAAACTTTTCATTTTAATTTTAACTTTTAATTTTAATCATTTGATTTCAACTCTTAATTTATACTTACCTAAATCTACTACCTGCATCGAATAATTTATTGTTTGTTGTGATTTTTTTTTACAATTAAATTGAAATGTTCATGGAAGAGAGGGAGGAAAGTAGAGTAGCTTTACAATGTCTTCTCCTTTTTATGAACTTTTTATGTAATATTTTTATTTTTACTTTTTTAGAATTAAATTATTTTTCCCCTCTCCTCCTGCATTCATTAGTGTGAAATCTGTAATTGGTCTTACTTTTTAAAATTGGTCTTTTGTACCTTGTTTTTTATATAAAGACTGTATGATTTCATTACTAAATAAATAAATATCATATTCAACAGAGCCCTGTTGTGTAATTTTTTTTTTTTGAGATTTCTTCCAGTTTTGATATTTATTTGCTCACACCGTGGCTTACTTACTGCTCCGGTATTTGACGTTAGTAAAATCGAGGACAGTAATATAAAACAACGATGTCAAAAGGTTCATTGCCGTGCAAAACGCGAAGTAGAGTTAAAAAGACTAACTGTCAATGCCAGCTTACCGTGAAAATCAAAATTGTATGTGACGCCTTTTTACGCTGCATCACGTTTACCAACTACATATTAGGGTTCTGGAACTTAGGTTGAATGGAACAATCAATGATGCTGGTATTATTTTGAATGACAGATTTTTTTTATTACTGTTTGATTGTTTATCAACTTAACTTTTTGTTTGGATATTTTTGATATAGCTAGTTTGTACAAACATTTTAAACAAATGTCTCTGCATTAAGAATCTCAATAAGCATTTTCCTGTTTTCACGTTATTTTTCGGGCCCTCGAATGACTGTTGATAGGCTTAACAGGTAATCCTCATGAGTGGTTTAAAAAATCAATTTACAAAAATAATCTATGAACTCAGTTCATAGATTTTAATTAATTGATTTGTTAATTAATCTAAATTCTCTGGCTTTCTCAGGCTAAGTCATAAAAGGGGTCAAGAATTTGGATAGGAAAAGCTAAGAGTGTGGCTAGACTCGAGAGGCATAGCATTTAACAGTATGAAGGCAGTCTAAAGTCAAATATGTAATATATTACTTCAAAATAAAATATCTGAATAACACTTATTTGCTGTGGTGTAATATTAAAAAATAATTATAATATTAAAAATAAACAGATGGCAGAAAAAGTAGCTTTCCGAGCAAATAGAAAAAAGTCAGTATTTGGTTTATTAATTTACGGAGACTGCCGGGATATTGAATATATTATACCTGTAAATTTTATGTGGTTTTGTTAGCATTATTCTAAGTTACTGATTATTCTTTATGTTATTAAAAAAAAAAATGTTCTTATGATTTACATATATATTTCAAATTTGGGGGCCATTAATAACTCACTATTAGAAAATGGGAACCAAGTTGTGGTAGAGCGTTAAGACTAGCTTTTCCCTTATCCTGTGGAGATACAAAGCATAAGATGCACCATAACTTTTTTGTTTATTTGTTAATTTCATTTCCCATTTGGGTGAAATTTCACAGTGCTCGATTAATCAACTAAGGCCAAAAGGGCCGAATACCCTAGTACGTTGCCTGCTAGTTTATATATATTTACGTACAATGCGTTCAAATATTTAATATACCTTTATTCATGTGTTAGTTCCTGCTGGTGAAGTAAGTAAACACACGCATTTCGTTTCTGTTAGTAAGCACACTACAATATTTTGTTTAAAAGCATTTGGTTACGTACACATAAGCACAGGTTTTTTAAAGATTTGAATGGACAGTACACAATTATTCAAAGAGATATTTTCATTAATTTCAGGTGAAACAATGCTGTACATGAAACAAAGAGTTTCCATTTCACTCAAAACAAAAATCCTAAAGGAAGGAATAAGAGATTTTCTCCGCTTTGTGGAATAGTGATTAACTTTTGGGGCTTTCAAAATTACGTTTATTTATAAAATCTATATGCTAGATGTATTTTTTTGAATTTTTTTGTGAATTTTTGAATTTTATTATCGATTAAATTTATAAACAAAAGTTAACAAAATCATAGCGCCCAACTAATAGCCTTTCATAGTTAAACGTCCCTTACAAAACGTAGAAATATTTCTGATCTGTTTTTTCTCTTCAAAATTTTAAACAATTTTATCGATAGTCCTTATCTCTTTCAATCAACCGTCCCGTAACACGACAAGTTATATATTTTTTTATTATTCATTGCCCAAAAAAACTTCCCCATTTAGATATTTTTAATACAAAATTTTGTGACGATACAAATACTTTTTGAATCACCGTAAAATGAAACATTTGTCAGTTTATGTACCTTTGATTATGTTATCATATCAAAACAAAATTTTGAATCGGTCAACTATATTATGAATATCTTTCTCCTCCACCCCTTTACTCTGTTTCCTCATCCCTTAACCTTTATATTGTTGTCTTATAAAATATTATTTTTTATCTTTACTGTGTAACATGTTCTCTCATTATATTTGTGAAACTTTAACTGGATGTATGTACTATTTTTTTAAATTTAATTATAACAACTGTTGTTTTTCCTAAATAAATAAAAAAAATAATGATAAATAAAAGTTTATCTGACGGTTAACTGAAATCATAAAAAAAAGTTAAATGAACAAAAATAAAGCGAATAAAAAAAAAACTCAACACTTTCTTATAATTTTAAGTTTTTGTTTTTGATGAGAAAGTCCTTTAATCGTTTGCTTCTTCGTCCTTTACTTCGGCGAGAAGCTTGTTGAACAACCTTGGTACAAGAAGTTTGGCTGTTTTGCTTCCATATAAGTTCTGCGTTCTGGACTCTACCAGTTTCATGGCTGAAATCGACCTAGTTCCATGTCGATGGCTAAGGATGGTTTTTCTCACATAAATGTACCTCATTATCAACTTTCAGTGGTATAAGTTTACCAAAGTACCCCACGATGCTTAAATGGGATAGTTTCATCTTCTTTGCTAATATTTTTATTTTTATCATTTACAATAATTAATAATCATTATAAATGTAATGCCGGAGACGGATGCTAGGCATTTCGTGAATTACAAAATAAACAAACGTCCTCCAGGAGTTATCAACAAGCAAAATATTCTATGGCTTGCGGGAAAGGGATGTTATATTTTAGACATACGGCAAGAAAAAACTAGGAGTCTCAAAAACATTGACAATTGTGGGTCAGCAAGTTAAATGATGGTTTCCTATAAGAGACCGATCGACCAAAGAAAAGATCCAGAAGGTCTTTATTTATTTATTTATTCATTTATAGAAAATAAGCATAACGTATCCGTAACTCTATGAGGCCAAGAGCCCTGTGTGCCATTAAACGCTGCCTCAACTTAGCCAACGGATTGATCAACGGACAGATCGAAAGGGATAAAGACGCATCATACACCAATTGAGGCGGTTAAATGCATAACCGCCTTTGAGCATGATCACTTTTTATCAAGAAGATCAACAAAACCAGTAGCCAAATGACTATTTTTTTATCAATGTGCACATTCAACTTAAAATTAATAGTCTTTTTGCCATCTGTTATACCACGCACAAGTTGCAAATTGAACTCAATAATAATTACCTCCAAAATATCTTGCTGAGAATTTCATTTACCTTTTTGATCATTGTCTTTCGCTTTGCTTTTCTTTCCATTCCTCGACGTAGCACTTAATTTTTTAGTCATTTTTTTCCGTTCAAGCTGCTAGACTTTGGAATAAGCTACCCTTTCATAAAAAAATGCACCTTCTCTAGCCACCTTCAACAAACGCCTGAAATATTACTATATATTCTTAGAATCCTGAACTCCCTGAATTTTTACTGGTTTTTTCAAAAATATATATTTTTATCCCTTTTTCTTTCCTTGGTTCCTTTTTCTCTCTCCTTCATAACTCATTATCTGATTCCACATTCTTCATCACTTAATATGTATGAAAGAATATTATTTTTTTCAAAAATTCAAAAACAGCTCTTAGTTTTAATTAATTAGGTTATTTTTATTTTATGTATATATCTTTAGATAAAGATATATATGGTTTTTTGCTACAAAATTTTGACCAACTCTTCTTTTGACCAATCTGTTTTTTTAGTTGGCTGGAAGATATTGCTTTTAGCAATCCGCCAAAGTACTTATCCTTTAAACTTAGAAGAAATAGTATTTTTGATGCTGGTTTTTTGGTCTTTCCAAAAACAGTGATCATGCATAGTGGTAGTTTTGCATTTAACCCCGCAATTGCCTGACCTCCTAGGGGGGCGATTACAAACGCTTTCTTTATTGGTATGTATCGATAAGGTTTATTTAACTTTTTTACTGTCTCTACCTACCTAGGTATTACGAAGCCGGTTCTACCGACATGTTAATCATGTTTTCAGGAAGATAAAAAAGATTATTACAGATATTGATGAAAAAACATGAAATGTTAATATTTATTTTTCACAGTAGAAATATTTCTTCCTAAGTGTTGCCATTGCACCTTACGGCGCACGCGCATTATGTTATTTTGAAAATCAGAAAATCTGAGACATGCGCTTGTCAAATTATCAAATCATAGCCGCTTCTGTCACTGTTGTCTTAACTGTCAAAATTACTCTACGCTCAATGTCAAATTAAAGTTCACTTATTTATCTATTGTGTTTAGAATAAGCTTCTGTGATAAAGAATAGCCACCTTAAAATGATTTAAAATTGAAATAAATTACAATTATGGCAAAAAGTGCTCCCTTGAACACGATTTATGTATGTAGATATTAGATATGTGCACCGTGGGGTACGGGTGCTCTCGATGGCTATCGACTTAAATCGATGTACATACCTTGAAATTTGAAGATCAGTGTCGATAATATCTTCGTAATTACTCGGGAAAATTTATCTTTAACTATACATACTGTCATAGTGAATGTATGGCATCTGTCTCCCTCCCGAAGACTACGATGCTCATCATAAGCGAAACGATGAAGAAAAATTCACGGTAAGTATTTTCAATGTAACATCACACTGATGTGCGGTATATATTTTTCTTGTAGCGTGTGTTTATCGGACAAGTTTATAATTACATTTTTTGTTCTTATTATTTTCCGTAAATTTATTGTACACTCGTAAGTTTTATGTGAAATAACACGTCGTTTACGATTTATTACACCCATTATTGGATGCCATTTTCTCGCTGAACCAAACTTGAACAGTTTGATACTCTATCAACAAGATCATAAATAATGCCTTTATAGCGGTTTCAGAAACGACAACCGAATCATACAGTTAAAGTCAAATTTAGGTGCTGAAACTGTATTGTTCAATTACAAGTCTATAAATTTTATATTATTTTACTAGGCAATATTGAATGCTCGCAAAACTGTTACTGCTAAAAGTACAGTGGTTAGACTCTTGCGGAACTTGATCCAGAACTTGTATTGTAGAACAGTTACATACAGTTGTCGTGGCTTATAAAACAATACGTAAAAAAGTAAAAAGAAGACGGATTTTCGAGTGTATATTTATTGCCGTGTAGAGTAGTATTAGGGGTTTATAGCGTTTAACATATTACAACATTAAAGAAAAGGAAATTTGAAATTTAAGACATTTACAGGGCTTATAACATGCCACTGGCTGGTTAAAGTGCCCTCTTTACGCTTTACCTAGTAGGTAAAATAAATCAGTGAGATGAATCTCACTCGCATTGATAGCTCTTTAGCCAAATGAAAATCAAAAGATGGAAGAATTTAACGAATATGGATGTTTCAGCATAGGCCAATTTGGTGAATGTTACAGGGTGAGTAAAGCGGCCATTAGCCTTGTCTAGACTGCAATATTTCCTTCTCTAAAATGTTCTCCACCTCTGTTGTAGTATGTTAATCTCATTAATTCTCTAAGGAGTAAAATCTAATCTTCTTTGTCTACAAAAAATTAGGCAAATTCAAAAGATTGTTTTTTTTAGTTTTTTTAACAGTAAAATTCCATACCTTCCCTCGACTTGTGGCTTTCGAAGCTTAAGACTGATTATCTTCCCCTCTTGCTATAACATTCTCACTAGGTATTTGTGCTTTATTAAGTACTGAAGAGGGTAAGAAGAATCTATTCATAGTTCTTAACGACGACATTCAGGATTATAAAGCCGATAAGTTCTCGTAGGGAATAAAACTACTAAACACATATTTTCGAGTAACGCTACATAAATTAGAAAAAAACATTAAATAGTATAAATATTTAAAAAATCTTTAAACACAATTTGTGAGAGAGTTAAATCAAAATCGACCATTTATTTTAATTAACATTAGTAAATATTTCATTATATTGGATTATACGAGTACTGTAATTGTATTTACATAAAAGTCGCAATCAGTTTAATTGCAAAGTTGTACTGACATGATTAAAATACCAGGAATGCATTTTCATTTACGAGATGAACGAGTGCTCTAATGAATTAAATAACCAATTAATGTAGTTTCTAAATTATTTTGGACCTGATTCGGTGTAGTGATGTTTTATTTACCAAGAAAAAGTTAATGGATAATTGAACTTTTTTCTATAAAGAAAGAAAAATCCTTTCGGAGCTCATACATGTGTAAAGAAAAATGCCACAGACGCCCTCTACTGTTCTCTCAAAGACAAAAGTTTTAGAGATTTTTTTGCGTTTGTCTGTGGGAAAAAGTCAGACTTGAGCAAGATATGTCCACTGCACAAATGTCCAAAGCGACAATGAGTTTGTTACGGAACAAATAGGTAGAAAAAATAAGAGCAAGAGTGTATCTCTGTCTTTCTTTTCTGTGATAAGTTGACAAGTTTATTTCAACTGCCAAAATGGTAAAGGCTGTGTGGTGTATGTGTATAATTTATAATAGAAAAAACAACAGTACCACTCTTTTACTCTTGCATTATGGGGTAAAAATGTATGTTTTTACTAGAAAATGAACTAAACATTAAAAAAATTAGTAATAAATAAAAATGTGAATATGTTTTTAAGATATGAAAACATTAAATAGAGCTCACTTCTTCTGGAATAGCGTGAAAAATTGTTTTAGTGAAACGATATCATGAGACTTAAAAGTGTTCAGATTCTTGAAAAATAGTGTTTTATCTTCCTCCGCTGGGAGGGGATCTACCCCCCGTGGTGCTTAATACATGTGTTCGTGCAGGAAAATATTTACATGAAAAATCCGAATGCGCTCGATCGGATCAGATCAAGTCGAAATATTACGTTCAACATATTGTTCATTTATATATAAACATAAAAATGAATATCTGTTCTTTTAAACAAATATCTACTTAAAGACTGAAGAGATATGACGGTTGCTCATAACCAGAACGAAATCAGATGCTGGATAGTAAAGTTATTACAATTTTAGTTACTTTTAACATTTTTTTTAGTTTGTTCAAATTTTTGTACACAAGGACTGGATTCAATCTCCTAGGGAGCTGTTAATATTAACATATAACAACAGAGATGAATAACTTTTTAGAGAAGGGAATAAAGAGAAGGAAATATTCTATGTTGACTTCTCTTAAAAGTTCTTCATCTCTGTTGTAAAAAGTTAATATTAACAGTTCCCTAAGGGGTTAAATCCAGTCTTTATATACAAGAATTTGGACAAACTCGAGACATTGTTGATTAATCCACCTGGTCCAAGAAGAAGTATGAAATGGAAAATTATTTTTAGGCGTTGCCTAGTATGTAGGTAAAATAATTCAATCACATGAATCTCACCAGCATAAATAAAGGTTTCAGCTCTTTTACTTCACAAATATCAACAGATGAAAGAACTGAAGGAATGTAGATGTTCAAACATGGGCAGAATGGTGACTGTAACACAGTGTGTAAAGTGGCCACTTAAACCAGCCAATGACAGATCATAAGCTTTGTAGATGCCTAGACCGCTATATTACCTTCTCTGAAACGTTCTTTCTCTCCGTTGTAATAAGTTACTTTCGTGTTTCTAAATCTATGAAATGTTTATAGTATAAGAGGGAGAAAAACGTAATTAATATTGTCTCTAATAAAATATTTATGCATTGCATAATAGGGGTCAGATTATTGGAAGTCAACAGACTACCTACATTATTTAGCTGAAGCCAAAGGATATATTATAATAATGTCAACGTTTTCTTTGGCGATCAGTAGTCAGGAAGTCTCTTACTGAAACTTATACAGTCTGAAAATAAAATTAATATCTCTTACATCTAAGCTCCGAAGAAAACTAGCAGAATCTAGGTCATTGGGTTACAAGAAGACGATTTTTATAATTGAATTCAAAACTGAGATCGGAAAATTTATTTTTCTTTTTATTCTGATTATCAAGAACGGATAAACTTTCCAATTACCAGTTATTTTTCCGAGACAGAATTTTATCAAACGACAACAAACATATTTAATTTTTTAATGATTTATTGGAGTTTTCATATTTAAATTTCAGAAATGGGGAAAAGTTTATCATAAAATTTTTAATTAAAAATTAGTGAAGTAATTCAGTCTTGATTTGAGATTCGACTAATGATTTCATTAATGATATAACATAGATGTTGAAAATAAAATGTAATAATTAGTAGAATACTGAATTTGAAATCTTTTTGTGTACAAAAAAATACTGCTACACAGCGAAAACATTTTGAAATATATTTTTTTAAATGTCCCGTAACTCAACACGTATTTTTAAGCAAGTCGGGGCAAGTTCACAGGCATGGGTCGTTCACGGTTGTGTCACTGTAACCTGTTTTTCTGTACTTAACAAATGTATATAATGTTATTATGAAAAAAAAAATGGAATTCGACCCCTTAGCATTTCATTTAAATAGACCTATATGTCGACTGAAACAAAGGAAATTCCTTTTTAATATCTCAAATGCGGTGAAAGAATTATTTGGTAATGTGGAAATCTAGACATTTACAGGGTTTATGATCTGTCATTGTCTGGTTTTTCAGAGATCATTTTACACGCTGTGTAACACTTACCATTTTGCCAAAAAAGGGTATTGTGAGGCATTGCCTAGTCGGTAAAATAATTCATCCAGATGAATCTCACTCACGTAAATAAAGGTTTCAGTTTTTTAACATCACAAAAGTCAGCAGATGGAAGAGTTGAGGAAATATGGATATTTAAGTGCAGAAAGGAAAATGTTACACTGTGTAAATGGGCCACTCGAACCAGCAAATGACAGGTCACAAGCCCCGTAGCCTAGACTTCTATTTTCTCTTCTCAAATATGTTTTCCTTCTCTGTTGCAATAGTTTAAGGATGTTTTTAAAATCAACCCTTAATAGATTTCTACATTTTATCGTATAAAATGTATATAAACCCATTTTAAATGCTGCCAAATATTCTAATACTAGGGATACGGGAATATTTAGAGGTAACGCAGTCTTACTTTTCTTAATACAAACATATTTTCCAGTATTTTCTCCCTGGATTATTTGTACTAGAGCAATGATTTTTTACACACTGTAGATATCCATTGGCATGTCTCTATCGTTTTGCTTTATTGATAAATTGTTTCTTATGGGAGCTAGAACCATCCGAAAACCCAAAAAAGCGCCCACTTTTATCTGCCGTTTTCGGACGTACGTCATATAAATAAGATAAATAATTTTGAGAAACGGATATGGTACTAACCGAAAAATTTCATTATGCTAATATTTCTTTTAAAAAAAAAGCAAATTGGTTCAGTTTTGGGGTGCGGAAAACGGAACAGCGAAACATCGTTAATGTCGATTTTAGCCAGGCAAAATTTAAAGTCTGCCATCGTCCTCAATGGACGAAGAGTGAATAAGCACTTTCAAATTGAAAGTTTTCTCAAACGTCGCTCCTTTCAAGGACCGATGAAAATAATTTCGGGGACTCTCAGCGTCATGAACAATGCTTCTAATGAAGTCGTTGGGGGTCAGCTGAAGGAAGATCTCGATCGGTACTGTTCTACAGGTAGTTAAATATAAGTCATCCCGCGCAACTGACACATTTACACTTTAAGTGTTGAAATAAATCGCTCAAGCTGAGGTGTGGTAAACGGCTTTCGTTTCTTTCGGCGAATTTTGTTTCGGATTCAATTCCCGAGGAGATCAGAGTAATAGTACAATTAACTTTAACATTGTTATTTTTTTTGTGCCGTAGCTGTCTTTCTCTTTGTTATGTTTTTTTGCGAAACTTGTTCGATTAAAATACCGAAAAGGTATTTTGCCGCAACAAATCGGTTACTTAAGGCCAGTTGCATAAAAAAGTTACGTTAAATCATGTTTAAAGTTAAGTTATTGTGGCGTTTTGTCAAAATGTGCAAAATGAGTTGGATCTAGATTTGTTTTGTATTGTTATCAATATGAATCTTTTTGGGAGTAAAAATATGTGTTTATAAACTAGTAACAATTTGTACCGTTTTCCAGTCGGCAGTACGCACATTTCGTGTCTTTTTTGTAGTGTGTAGTACCGGAAACTACGTTAAGTTTAATTTCGCCCTTCGTCAGTTATTTGGGCGTTTGTGTATTTCACTTGCCTATTTTATAATTCATGCACTGTAATTTCTAGGTTTGTTCAAAATCTTTGGTTCGAAGGCAAAAAGAGGTCCTGTGTCGATAAAGTGTGTCGCTATTGCAGATTTTTCCGGGTGCCCAAGTTTACAGGCCCTCTTATGTTTATCAATTCTTTTCTTTGCTGTGCGCCCTATTTGTCCAATGTACAGCAATGTGCCACACGATACAAATTACCAGAAAATAAACATATATTTTTTCTAAAAAACACACAGATTACCTTGAAAATGACTGCTGCAAAGGTAGCCGAAACGTAGGAACGAATCCAACTTACACGGGATCACCCAAAAAAGATATCAGTTATTTTATTTTACTTTTTCGTGCGAATTCTTGTGTCCATTTTGACGAAAACGCAATGATTATTTAACATTTTTTATGTTTACGCAACTGGCCCTTAAACAGGCATTTTCCCTTATAGGAACCGAAGGTAAACATGAACAGAAAATATAAAAGGAAAATTAGTGTTGTACTAAAGACAATAATTTCGCTACAATGTGTAGATACAAACAACAAACAAACCATCAAGTCATTTCCCGTAGAGGTAGATAGAGAGGATAGAACGCCCTATCACTATTTATTTGCATACGGATCTCGCTTTCTTTTGACATATCGATCTTCAAGTATTTGTTAGATTGACATGTCTTTCTTGGTCTTCCTCGTTTTCTGCATCCATCAACATTTGCATCGTAAATTCTTTTAACCGTTCTTTTGCTGTCCATTCGCTCTACATGTCCGAACCAACGCAGCACTCCTTTGTTGATTTTGTCGATTGTGTTAGTCTTAGCCTTACATAATGCACGGATCTGGACATTTGTGCACCTATTATACAACGCTTTACCACACATTCCCCTGAGATATCGTATTTTGACAGCGTTGAGTCTATTTTCATAATTCTTTTTCGAATTCCATACTCCGCTACTATACATAAAGTTTCGGCATCAGAACTCTATTGTGAACTGCTAGTTTTGCCTCCTGCAAAAAAACATTTGTTTTGCAACTGTTTCCGGCACTCACTCGCAGTCTTTCCATCCCTAGAAAACATACTTCCCAGATACGCAAATTCTTCCACCTGATTCAGAATATCTCCGTTCACAACGATCTCACATTTAATTACGAGGATAAGTACTTTCATTCTCTTTTATAAGATTTGATTTATTAACATTCATTAGCAAATCGCTGTGCAAATGTGTAGATAGACCTCAGAAAATCGATTTTTCATTTTATAATTTGTATCTACTCTCGTAAAGTTCTGGGTTTGCAACGTTAATACGTACACACCATGGTAGGCCATTCCTTTTTTGGGTTTGCACTAATAAAAGGGAGGCAAATATTGGCCAGCACAGACGAATGTTCGCCATTTAACGCAAAGTACTGTCTTCACATTGGTAAATGCGAACGTTCTCGCTAGGGATTGTGTGGAGAGGACCCATTTCAAATATGTGAAAACATTCGTCTTGAGCGGTAGGAGATAAAGGCGAATCGGGGTCATCGATTACGGACAAAATAGCAGAACTACCGAAACATTCGAGAAAACTGTTTAGAATTTAGAATACAAGCGTTATGGGGATAATAAATATCTTTGCAAACGGTGTCAGCACCGTAAGGGGGTAATACGAGAAATACCGGTATTTAAAAACAACATGCATAGTTTTTTATTTTATTAACATAAACGGAAAATCTGCCTGTTGCAAAAATTTATAATACTAACATATTTGGAATATTTTTATTTTTTTTAAAAACAAAAATTTCTATATACCCAAGATGTATAAAAAAAAATTATACAAGATCAAATTAAAAAAATTAACCTACAAATTATACAGCATATTCAGTAGAAAGTTTAAATAATTCAAGAATAAATGTAAAAAACAAAAATAAATAATAAAACATTCTACAGTAATACAACAAGAAAATCTGTTTCAAACAGCTGGGCAAAGTAAACAAAACACTGTATATGTATATTATAAATTGCACGAATAAATAAATATAATTACCATTCACCATCTTTGAAAAAGTTCAAAAGGTTCTATAGGAACAATGCTCTACACTAAATATATCAGATACGTGGGAAAAACTATTGCCGAGTTCATGAAGTCTGTTAAATACGCCATTACATGTATACACTGTCCGTGAATTGTTGCCACAAAACGGTGGCACCTGTCTAGTCATTCTTCCATTCTTCATATTGTTAATAACATGATACATATTGTTTAATAATGCATTTGACGTAATTAGTAATGAAATATTTAATATAATATAATTATTTACAGAAATAATAATATAATAAAGGCCTGTAATAGCAATATAAGACTGAATTGTCATAAAAAAAAGAGAGACATCGTAGCCACACAAGCGTTAAAGACACTATCAAAAAAAAATAACTACTCTATACCGTGTATGGTAAACCCTGTCACATCCGAAATCACGGTGATCGGTAAGATTCGACAAGTACGAAGACATATTGACATAAAAAAAATTGAAGTATTTTAAAACTAAAAAAATGTTTTTAAGCACCGAATGGTCGCTTACTTCTGCATAGGAGTGAACAGGGGTGCGGAGGGGGTAGCAAGCTCTGCACTTTGCAGAAGTAAGAAGGCGGCCTCCGTGGTGTAGTGGTCAAGACGCTTGACTCACGCACGGAAGGTTCCGAGTTCGATTCCCGGTGAGAACACAAAAATTTAAAATGTGATTTTTCTCAAGCCTGGGTGCTCTGTGATGTAATTCACCACTGTAATTAGGCCTCCTGGCCTGTTGTGGTGCAAAAAAAAAATGTAAACCATTTGGTTTTTAAAAATGTTTTTTTATAAATTTCCAAACGTTTCTCAATATTGTTTTTGGCATGCCAATATGTCATCTCGCTCATACCGATTATTGTGGTTTCGGATGAGATAGGATTTGCCATACACGCTGTATCGCCAGCTCTTTTGCTAGAACGTAACGATTATTATGTATTTATATATTTTATTTTCAAATATTTTAATAAATTTTAAAATGCTTATAACAGCAAATATTCTAATAATTCATTTAAACATTATCGATTGCTTTGTCAGTAGATACTTAAAGAGTTCAAAATCTACTCCTGAATTACAAAATTACATACTTAATAGACTAGTATCCGGGGGAATAGAGAATACAGTTGTTTGTGAAAAAAAAACTATATCTCTCGAGAATTACTTTTAGGCTCGATGACTACCTCAAATAAAAAACTTTAAAGAAGTAATTAAGTGGAAATTAATCCCAATCATTTTTTTTTTTTTGCACCACAACAGGCCAGGAGGCCTAATTACAGTGGTGAATTACATCACAGAGCACCCAGGCTTGAGAAAAATCACATTTTTAATTTTTGTGTTCTCACCGGGAATCGAACCCGGAACCTTCCGTGCGTGAGTCAAGCGTCTTGACCACTACACCGCAGAGGCCGCCGTTCGCCGTTCACCTTCAAAATAGAACTAGAGCGCTCCTAGCGGCAAAATTAAGGAATTCATAAGTGACAAGCTTCCGTTTTTCGAAAAAGCGAGAGATTTGGCAGCGGCAGCGAAAATACGTAAAGCAAAAATGTAAAACCATAGAATTAAGAATTGTCGAGAAGGAGCGTAGAATCATATTTGAATACATCGGACTGTGTCCATAAACTCCCCCACTATTCCCCACTTTCACCGCGCGCATTTGAGATATCGCCACCTAATGTTGCACGATGGGAAAAAATATAATCATTACACAAATGTAAGATAAAAAAGGAGTTGTTTATTAATCTAAAATTTCATTGTGCACGTGGAAATATTGATTGACACAACATAATAAATAAGCAAAGGGTCATTTAATAAGAGTAATTGCATTAAAGAACTTTGAACTTAAAATATAAAACAAATTTTATTTTACATAAAATAGATATTTTTAAATCGTATTAAATAATATTTAATGTTTTAAAGATAATGTCAGTCAAATGTCCACCACAGAGTTGTTCCGAGGTCCAATATTCATTAGTCCTCTCATTAGATGAGAAAAGTAGGGTAAAAAAATTACTACCCTGGCAACACTAACGACATGTCCATTTTGATTTCTTCAACAATCTGACAGATGGAGAAAAAAAACATTTTTAAGTAATGCATTTGCTACTTACACATTCGTTTGCTAATTACACATGAAATGTGATCGCATCCTGTTTCTATAAGATTCTAGAAGTATTTCTACACTTGAAAAGAACACAACACGGCATAGTTGAATTCAAATCAGGAGTTGCGTACTGAGCGACGTCTACAAAGAAACTAATGGGTCAAAACGTAAACCTACTCATTTATGAGTAGTTTAGTCGCCTTCTGTTTGATGCTCGTATGCGGTTTCTGGACTATTATTAATTCTATGTATAGAACCTAAGTAATTCGGTGAATCGTCAATCTGGTGTAAGTGCTTTATATTCTGTTTTTTGCCATAGCCGTCTGCTCCAAAATAGATTTCTAATGGTACTTTGTGTTTTTCCTTTAAAACAGGATTCACCACCTTAATTTATACTCCTATTAGATATTTTATTATCGTATTTTTGCGCAACAAGTACGATGATCTATTTTAATACCTTATGACCTATGACTTATCCTAATACTGTGGCCAAACGACGCATTATGTGATATCTAAATCCGCCCTAGTCAAGTTTTGAATATGGAAATTCAATCCCACCATGAGATTACACTGTCTATCAGCATGATTGCAATTTCATGGAGATTTGCGTCTGATGTAACAAGCTTTAATACAAAAAATCATCTCAATCTAGACCAGGAAATATTAATTTATGATGTCGATCAAGATTTCGAAATTTCACGTAATTATTTGATCTGTTAAGCCATCTTGAGACTCGAGGGATTACCGTTTTCTGCCTTGCAAAACATGTAAAATGCCATCCGTCTATTTGTACAACGCCCGATCTATTTAATCGGTGGAATTTTAGGATCATGCCAAAAAACTGGAGTACCGAATTTCTATATTTTAAATTGAATGGTAAATTTTTAGGTAATCTCAAACTCAACATGTGATAATAACCGCGCCAAATTGAATAATATTTATTTGATTGTGCAATTGATATTAATTATAAATACCATCTTGATTATGAAAACATAAATAATGGTAGAATTTAAATTTAGATTTTAATGTTGTATTTTTCCCCTCCTTTTTGGGTCTTTCATGAAAACATGATAACATCAGTCGAACCTAACCTTCATTTTTTACAATTTTAAACCTTGATTTTGTCACCCTAGACTGTAAAACTCTTAACTTTCGATTTTGCCAAAAATGAGATTTGTATGCCATTTGAAAGCTTAAGGTATTTTCTGTTTTAGGTGAAAACCTCGAAAATGCGTAAAATAATTTAAGGTCAACAGCAAAATACAAACGTCCAAATTCCACCACGTTCATAAGTCTAAATGTAATACTCGTAACTCCTTTGTTTGCGGCCGTTTTGTATTGAAATCTGTCAATTTGTGCACGTCTTGTTCATTGCTACTGTGAATTTTTATTTTGATTGGATCATATAAAAAATATCTTCTATAAAAATAAACATCTAAAGCAGTTTTTTATGTATCCGATTGTACTATGGTATCTGCAAGACAACCGGGTAAAATGAACAATCTTATGATGTTCATTATTTAAACCATGATTTTTAAAAGTCATTTGAGACAATTAGAAAACGATTCGTCCTGGGAAAAAAGGGTAATTTTGTGGTTACCAATATTTGTGCTTTACAGTAAACTCCTGAGCCGCGATTATGAACGGCTATCTTCTTCGGTATATAGTGAGATGGTATAAACTAATATCGATATTTATATCTAAAAGTGAATATATTTGTACAAAAATTTAAAGCAACGTCGTCGGTAACCGATAATTTAACATGTCTAAAAAAAAGTGTAAAATATTATATTTTTCATACAGAAAACTTAATTTTACCTTGTATATAAAATTGAAGATAAATTTTTACTTCCCGTCAGAATACGTACCCTGGTGGCAAAATCTATAATAAATTCAGGTTTTCAGATAACTGGACTCCTTTACTCCAACGAAGAAATATTTACGTAGAGCCTCAATCCTCTGAAAATTTACTAGGCCTTCACAAAGATCATCTTACATAAAAAAGAAAAAGTACAACGATCCGCAAAAATTTAAAAAAGGTTTACTTGCAGATTACCACACTTATTACGAAAATATCTCGTATGAAAACTAATTTAAGTTAAAACCATAATTTTCTTTTATTGTATTACTTCTTTTTTGTTACTTGTTATACTTGTTTTTTTTTTTTGCTGTAAATAAAGTAAAAAGCTTGTTACTTCTTAATTTTTTCCTAAGATGTAAACCTCTTAACTCTAGAAAAGTAATGAAAATATATACAATAAAGAAATTAATAAAGTTCGTAAATCAAAAAAAGCAACAAAAAGTATTTTTGAAGTATCTGTCTTCATCTAAATAATGAAGAAATTTCATTTTTAGTCTCTCCTGAAAAGTTTCTGTTCATAGAGTTACGAGGTTTACAGTTTAGGGTGACGATTTATAGAACGATTGTTGTCTGGAAATACTATTTGAATTTTATTGACTTTCTGGAGGTGACCATTTTGAATTTTGTTTTCTTTCACAAACATGTTTTAGTATTTTCCATAGCAAAATGTAACTTCTATTGTCAATTTATTCTTAATTTAACCTTTTATGTACGAGTTTTTATAAATCGTTTCATTCTGCATTTTCTTTGTGCAAATATTTGGTAATCTAAACATTTTTATATCTAGTCAAAACCTACGAATAGTATTTTTTAGGTTTATTATATCGGCCTCGTGGGGTAATGGTCAGCGTGTTTGCCTACCATGCAAGAGGTCTCGGGTTCGATTCCCAACATGGTTGAAATATTTATTTAAAAACGGTGTTTTCACACTAAAATATTTCATATTATCTGGAGCGTAAGACTGATCATCGTGTAACAAAATAGATTAAGAAACTCTGCGTTTGGTTTACCGATGCAATGCCCTATGCACCATTAGGTGCAGAAAGGGAATGATGATGATGATGATATTATAAGTAAAATGTTAAATAATTATTTTATGTTTAAAACTTTATATTTAAAACTGTAATCTTTTATTTTAAGATATCTCTGGTTCTAATTACATTTTACAGATAAACCTAGTATACTACTTATTATTTTCAAAATTTGTAAAGTTGTGTATTATTTCTTTTATAATTTTAAAAGTTTTATGCCTATACAGGATAGTGGATACAGGTAAGATTTTGTTCTGGAGTTGTTTTAATTTAAAAAAATTAAATGTAGATTATATTAGATGAGCAAGCCTTTGAAGGGTAGATCTTTTGGATGTGATGGAGCTTTGCCAACGCAATATCTGTGTTACATATTCCCATCGTGTATGTACGAGTAAATTACGAAATATTGCTGATAATATACGCTGCGATTAGAGTGCTTAATCAGTTCCTTATGAACCATTAGACAAAGATGAAGATATTCTAATGATGATGAGAATCCACTCCATCCAAACTTTGACGCAATATTAATGGATTTTTGTAATAATATACATATATTAAAAAATATATAAATATTGCAAAAAAACTTCTAATATTAATTGTAAAACGAACTGCTTCTTGTTGTAAATTGTAAAACAAAAATAATTTTAAAGAGTGTCTTAAATTTTCACGAGGGCCGTTCAGCTCCATATTGAGACTTTTCGTGCCATGTGACATTCATTAACCCTGATGGACGCTGTTATGCAGTAAACAGTATTGATAAGTTTCTATAACATTTATCAAAGTTAAAATACGCTAAAATTGCCTAACCAGTACAGTGCCCTACGTGAGATAAGGTGCGGAATAAGAAGTAAATAATATATAGGTTTATATTTTTTTAAAGGATTACTTTGTTTTATGAACCACTTTTTTTTATTGTCACAAACGAATAGTTTCGGCAACTCACGTTGCCGTCTTCAGGGTTATATAATAACTAAATATACATACGTAAAAGAAACTGTGAACAGTGGGTGTCGATAAGGATAGATGAGGGGGTAATTGTGTTTATGGTGGGGTAGGGGTAAGGGAGGGGGTAATTGTGTTTAAGGTAGGGTTAGACTTTACAGGAAAAATATTAAAAATAGGGCTTTGACTTAAATTTAATTGATTATTTATTATATTTAAATTTTGTTGTTTTTTTTTTATTTCGAGAATTTCCATTTTTTTTTAAATTTGCGAGTTTTTGCCGAAACTAGTCCGATGTGACAGTAAAAAAAGTGGCTAACAAAACAAAGTAATTTTATTTATTCCTTTAAAATATAACGATGAACTTAGTTAGTGTTACAAACATCCAAAATAATACTATTATCGTATTTTTTAAATATGTTTTTTATTTGAAGCCGTAACTTTGTGGTTGTTCATTATTAAAAACCGGAATATATGCAACATAAATAGGTTGAAATATACTCGCAAATATGTATGAAAAGTTTTCAAAAATATGCAAAAAAAAAAAGATTAAGAAAATATTTTTTTGTTAGGAAAAATATAAACAAGTTTGTTTTTATCAATGTAAACAATTTTTTTTTTTAAATTTTCTGTTGTAAGGTTGTGCCTTCTATTAGTCAAATTTTATAAATCGAGTATGAAAATTCCACATCCATCGAGGTTACCGGGCGGTGCTTGAACTTAGGTGCTATATTAGCGCATATTTGTCTCAGGCAAAATTTCACCCGGGCCATTAATATAACTATTAATTTCACATAAAGGTTCGCAGCCAAGTTTGTTTAGTAAAATATTTTCAAACTTTTCTCCAAGTTATGCGGGAATATCTCTGGCCATTTGGAGTTCGATTCAGGCTCATACGAGCAGCACGTTTCATTGCTTAGGTCGACTACAACTATTAAGATCTGTAAAAATTACGCAAATGTGCCCCACCAGCAGGTTTTCAGTAAACTACCTAAAACCTGTAAAAATAGCCAAAATAGCCAAAATAGCCAAAATATGCAAATGCATATGCAAATATGTAATTGCGAACAATCCGATCTCTATTCATAATATTATAAATTCTATCATAAATTATCATAAAAATAAATAACCCGTTTGTTTCTAACCACCTAATATTACAATATTTGAGTTTGTCCAAATGTTCGTAGACAAAAGACTGGATTTCGCCCCCTCGGGAGTCATTAAGATTAACAAATTACAACAGGGATGGAGAATACCTTTAATAAGGGAATATATATGAAGAAATATGGATGATCTAACATAGGAAAAATGGTGAATGTTACACAGTGTGTAAAGTGGCCACTTAAACCAGCCAATGACAGGTCATAAGCCCTGTAAATGCCATATTCCCTTATTTAAGGTATTCTCCATCCCTGTTGTCATCACCTAATATTAATTTCTCAGAGTTATAATTCGCCCCGCTTAACTCTTGTGTGGCTGTGATGTCACACTAGTCGACAAAGGACACAAGACTTGATATATCTGTCTTATTTTTTTGAAAAGATGAATTCGTATTGTTTGTAATCTTCAAATGGACACTTTTACCCCCGATTTGGAAGGTAAAATTTATATAACTATGCTAAATGTTAATATAAACATTATTTATTCTTTCTACCCGAAGAATGAATGTCCGCTAATTCAGCAACACATCTTTACAGATACCTTATACAAGAGAGAGAGCATGAAGATAGAAGTCATAGCAAGGAAGACAGAGACGCTGTTCTGCGGCGGGTGTTATCTAAAACAGATTCAGTCTTCAGTCGGTTGATAACAGTGATGGGGGACGCATGCGCGAAACATGAGCTTCGTATTTAAGATTTTAAATTTATTTTTCTATTAAAGGTCTAAATTATATCCTTACTAAAATAAATTTAACTATGGAAAAGGAATGATTAAACTGTCCGTCTCCATGTTTTTTTTTCTTCAAATGTCTGAACTTTAGAATATTGCGTCTTTTACTAGTGGTAACACGATGTAACATCACCGCGCGCAAAGGGATTATTTACCACAGTCTTTTAAGAGTTAGAGAGAAGCCCTTAAGCTCTATTGCATAGAACAAAAGCGATTCAAATTTTCGGTTTGGTTTTTAGTTTAACAGCAAATGCGTTACGGACGGTTTCGGTTTGCGCTTGCAATTCTCGACCCGAGTACTTACAGCCCATCGTATTGCTGTAAACTATAGCTGTCTGCGTGGTGGGTAATTAAATAATGGTTTTTATCCATATATAGATAAACTAATAAGCCAGTGACTCCAAGATTAATTTACTAACCGACCGATTTCGGAGCTACACAAGCTTCCTTATCAAGTTTTTATCACTAAATTGAAAAAGTGTTGAAAAAAAATTCTCCGATTTTCCAAATAAGCAATTTTTTCGTTACGTGGTTTTGACATTGGGTGGTGCGGAGCGTTTGAAATCTACTTAGAATTTGTTGATAGGAGAATCTGGGTTGAATCGCCCTGCCTGGCACTCGGCCAGCTATGGAACTGTGCCAGATATGGAACTGTGCACCACCACTGGGCGCGGGTAGCTGCAACAGGATATTCTGGGTTATTGTCACGTTACACGCCGCGTGGCGCGTGGCGCGGCCCAGCGTGGCGTGCCGGGGCGACGGTACCGGGATTCACAAAACAAATTTCACCCATGTCACATTAATTAGTGCATTCGAGCATTCATATTCACATTCCATAAATGTTAATTATACAATTATAACTCAAATAATATTCTCGAATGCTTCCCTAATATAAATAATATTATTCCTATTAAGAGGATATACGGCGGTAAGAGCGGTTTGATGAATATAGTTTTTTGGCACTCTCTCGCAAATGCCTCCTCGATACTGTGCGAAAAAGACAACTGCACTTCGGACCGAATATGCCCTAACTAAAATTGTCAGAATTGACGTTTCGTTGTCCCGTTTTCCACATCTCAAAACTTTATTCAAAGTATATTTTCCATTTTTCAAAATTATTTAACACATTTGTTTAGCGTACGTTTGAAGATGGCAGATAAAACTAGTCGCCCTTTTATGGTTTTTGATTGGTACTAGTTCCCATTATGTTGTTTTGTAACGACAGCAAAAAACATTATTGAAGCTAGTATATGACCTCTCTTATATAACACCAACTAAAGAACACTAAAAAAAACTAAACAATTAAATGTTAATGAACTTTTTCAACTATAATCTTCAAAATTTATTCATAAGTTAGTCACTGATAAGTATATGTAGACAAAGAACTAAAACTTGAAAAAAAAAATAAACATGGAAATAATACAAGAATATCAAAACCGTATCACATACAACATTCCAAATCGAGACTAATTAAAAAAAATAAATTATCATGATAAAATTCGAATCGCTATGTTTTTTATCATTATATCAACCGCTGTATTTTTATTTTTATATCCTTTCCCTTATCCGTAGCTTCGTTACATACATTATGAAATGAAACGGTAATATCACTACGTGCCTTGCCTCTCCTAGCATAATAACAAGAACACTCAAACGTTATCAAGAATTACAATAAATGCGCAACCCCAGACATTTCTTTACAAAAAAGCTCTCGTAAAAATCACGTTAGTATTCTGCCAGATTACTTTCTTCCCCATAAAGGGCTTTTGTCTTTTTAATTTCGTGTCGGTTTCTCCCTTTTGGTTAGAAATGGGAGGCCTTTTATCTCATAAACTTACGCCCCATTCATATTGAAGAGTTTTTTCGCCCTGATTTATGTGTCCTTACAACGGACAAATTTGACGAATCATTTATATTTTTCTATAAATAAATACAATGAGAGTAAAACGCCATTTTAACAATGAAAATGCATTACATATATATATATACATCTTCATATCCGGGCGGATAAAGAATACATTGACCACTTACCCGAATCCGTTTTAAAGGTCACGTGACCTCTTTTCAGATCCGCATATTGATGAACATTTTTTTTAGCTGTAGTGAACATTTATATTTTTTTATTCCTTTGTTTACAAAAGATATTAGAATTTACATTTACAGAAAAACCTAAGAATATACAGTCAATTTGTCTGTCATCCTTAATCTAATTTTCTCAATAATTCTGACGGCGATAGGTTATGTTAGTTCATTAGCTTGTTAGTAAACCGGAAAAAACAATTCCGATCGGAAGCACCTGCTAAAAAATACTAGAATCTCGGACAAACGTTTTTGACCCGATGGTTACTCTCAGTTAAAAATCCTGAAAAAGTCCTCCTCGTAGTTGGTTGGGCCATTTTTATATGTATTAATTAATTATTTGTAGCATTATAAACAATAATAATAATGTGTCCTCACCAGTGACGAGGACGCAACAAATTTTTTTCTTATGAGAAATATGTAGATAACTAAATATACAGCGAGAAATTGTCAAAATTTTAAAACAGTTAAAAATATTACGCATATTGATATAATTTCTCTGTGTATACAAAGAGAAATTATATAAAATAATACATAGGTATACCTATGTATTATTTTATAAAACGTATAAAAATAATTAACGGGTAATTCGAAATTGGTTTGGCCAAATAATGGCAAAACCCTTTATACTTCTACTTCTCTCCACTATCGAATTTAATAGCCTTTTAAAACATTTTCTCGTTACTAATTGTTTTAATAGATTTTCATCGAGAGTAATGTAAATGTGTATTTGTTTGAGTTTTCTTTGTGTCGACACTGTCGAGGATCTTGTAATTATATCAGTGGTATGTAGTGTATTGTAGGGGTTGAGGCATTTGATTGTTCATGTGTTAAAAAATAGTAGTTTTTGAATTCGTAAGTAAGAATTGATTCAGCATATAATTGTTTTGGTGTCAGAAGTTGTGATTTGTGGAATATTTCTTCAGGAGATGTCTGTATCGGGTCACCGAGTATAATTTAAATGTATTTTTATTTATTCATACACAGAGGTTATAAACAATTTACAAATATAAAAATACAATTTTACTAAACTAACGAAAATACTAGAAACTTAATTATTGTTTTTAAAATTTAAGAATAATTGGTTCTTGAAGTTTGATAAAGTTAAACCAAATACATATATTTTTTGGCCATCTGTGTGTTTGTTTCCGAGAAAGCAAATTCTCGGGAACAGAGAATTAATGCGCAAATTCGATTTAATTCACGTGTGCAATAAATAACAAATATTGTGTCACTTGTACCACCTCATCCGATTTCGCCGTACGCCAAAATAAACTGACACAATGCACAATGTATTTTTAAGGTTCCGATTTCTGGGAAAGTTGAAATAAAATATTGATTTTAAAAGTGGTTTTACACAGTAATAATACGAGTGAACACAGTTTTTGTTACCATTTGTGTAAACGCAATATACCCAAGAGGAAAAATGATAATATCTGACTTGAACCTTTTATACGATTTGCGAAACTCGCAATGAAAAGTGCTAAACTCAGCAAAAAGGACAAACTCACAATGAAAGCAGTAGAGTTGAATTAAAATAAAATCGTGGTTTTTGAAATTGATATTTTAAAAAGTAATTTATTTATTGAAAAAAAAAGTTTTTTTAGTATGAACGAAACCGATAGGACGACCCTTGATATTTCATAGTTCCTGGACTGGCACCTGACGTGTAATACTGATAACCTTACTTTAATCTGACAAATTAACAATATAACATTTGGTGTAGCAATGAATTGCCTTATGCACTATCTGGTGCAAATAGGGACATGATGATGATATGAAAAATAATTATTTGGGTTTTCATGATTTATCTAGATTTGAAAATGCATGACTTAAAAGGGAATATGAAAAACTAGGCATTTATAGAGCTTATGATCTGTCGTTGGCTGGTTTAAATGATTGCTTTACAGTTGAGTAACATTCATTATTCTGTTCACATTTTTTCAATTCTCTCATTAATTTTGCGAAGTAATTTTTATTCATTAATTTGAGTAAGATTTTACTTATTTATTTCACCTCTCTCTCTTCAATCCGTGCTTCATGTCTGAGGATGTTGATCACTCGTGACTAAAGGACTGGTATTCTGAACGGAATTGTGCGCGAAGAGATTGCTCTGTTAGCGTGTATTTTGTACGTAAACACGCGTAAAAAATGCGTTTTCTAAGCGCGCTTTTGCGTTCAGAATACCACCCCAGGCATGGCTCATCTGTGGACAGTCTCCCTCCATCTGGAGCTTGCGCTTGATCTTGTGCTCTTCTGTAGGCTTTTGTCAGTGATAATTCTGATAATTCAGTAACCAAGACGCTCCATCTTGTCCATCTCCATCTTCGACACTTCTCAGGAGAACACTTTTCTCCAAACTATCAAAGTTCCCTCCGGAAATAAGTCCAAAAAACTGCAGGATTCTTTTCCGCACGTGGATGTATATATAAGTCTTTATATAACCTACCTACCCCTAAATTCCTTTCAATTCTTATACACCCTATTATCTTAGACCAATTAGTTTTATTTAATTGATAGTAAATCTATGTATCAAAACTTATCTTTTGGAATTTGATGTTATATTTATAAAACAAGATATTCCAATATATTTATGAAATTTAAGAAATAAGCACGAGGATTGGGAAAAGCTTCCTTAAATTTACCAGAATGAACGTTTCACTTTGTGACGGATCATCTTTATTAACTGCCCAGCAAATAGTGTGAACAAAGAAGTTTTCATTTTAAAAAAGTTTCAGCTTTTTCACTTCATAAAAAATAACGAACGAAAAATTTATAAAATACATATTTCAAGCTATTTTGTGTTTCATTATTTAATCTGTCGAGTTTTGTGAGTTAATATGGCTTAAAATTTTATTAAATTTATGTGAAACTTTAGGAGTTTGTCGTATTGCCCGTCAAGCCCAATAAAATACCCTTTAAACTGTTTAGAACTCTTCCCTGTAAAGGAAATTCTTTTGACCCATTAATAATATTACGCGACACAAACTGGTAATATATCCGCTGTTTGCAGTCAACCATAGACAACGAATTGGAACAGAGACTTTCTGTTAACACTCGTAGTATTTTTATTAACAATGGCGATACTCAAAGATCTCTGGCAAATATCTAAGCCCGTTTTCTGCAACAAACTGGTTTCGTTCGGTTCTCATATATCCATCTCACTCTATCGCAATCGAAATCATATTTCGCTTTCGTTCCCGCTCATAGGATACGAATGAATTTACGAAACGAATTAGTTGCCGAAGAAGACCCCTGTATTCTTTCGCCAGTCAAACGTTTTCGTTTCAGCCACGTTAACTTGTATAATCCTCGCTTGTTATTTATATATGTATATATATTTTATAAATATATCTGTACGCGTCTGTGTAGACGAACAATACAGTTCTGTTTGCGAGATAATCTTGAAAGAGTGTTTTCGACCCAATGGCTCTTTAAAAAAAACCAATTTTTTTTTGTTCACAATGTTCATTGCACGTATAAAATGATAACCACGAATATGAACTAATTTATAGTCTGTGGCGTTTAGCATTTACGAATAAGTAAAGCGAAAATGCTCACTTTTGCAGACTGGAATAAATTGCTAAGTCTAGTTGTCCATTTCATTTCGGTCAATCAGTTCAAAACCCGATTGGATGCTTTTTAAAAGGAAGAAAAAAGCAGACAAAAAGCTGTACTCGAGATATAGGTGCATCAGCATAGGTTTCCTGCTTATAACGAATAATATAAATAATAATTATAAGCAACTGACAAACGCAAGATGTTTTTTCAAACGTGATACAACATGAAATTAAAATTTAAAAAATATATATATGTTGGAACGAGTTTGTTAGTTTGTGTTCAAAATAATAAAAATACATATTTACCATAGAATGAAGAATAGTCCAGAAACCGCATACGCACATCAAACAGAAGGCGACTAAACTACTCATAAATGAGTAGGTTTACGTTTTGACCCATTAGTTTCTTTGTAGACGTCGCTCAGTACGCAACTCCTGATTTGAATTCAACTATGCCACGTTGTCCTTTTAAAGTGTAGAAACACTGCTAGGATCTTAAAGAAACAGGATGGTATCATATTTCATGTGTAATTAGCAAACGAATGTTTAAGTAGCAAATGCACTACTTAAAAATTAAATTATTTTTCCATCTGTCAGATTGTCGAAGAAACAAAATGGAGATTTCGTTAGTGTTGCCAGGGTAGTAAATTTTTATACCCTACTTTGCTCATCTAATAAGAGAAATGATGAAAATTGGACCTCAGATTAAACAACTCTGTGGTGAACATTTGATCGACATTATCTTTAAAACATCAAATATTATTTAACATGATATAAAAATATCCGTTTAACGTAAAATAAAATTTGTTTTATATTTTGAGTTTAAAGTTCATTAATTCAATTACTCTTATTAAATGACCCTTTACTTATCTACTCTGTTGTATCAATCAATATTTCCGTTTGCACAATAAAATTTTAGAGAAATTAACTGATTGATTCTTTTTACCTAACATTTGTGTTATAATTATATTTTTTTCCATCCTGCAACATAACTTGGCGATATCACGACTGCGCGCGGCAAAAGTGGGGCATAGTAGAAGAATTATTGGACACAGTCCGATGTATTCAAATATGATTCTACGCTCCTTCTGGAGTATTTTTAATTCTATGATTTTCTTTTTAAAATAATATCCAACAAAATAATGTTATCCTCGACGAACGCGACGAACGCGACGAACGCGACGAACGCGACGAACGCGACTAGCACTTGCGAGTACGAAACGCATTCTCCCGGTTCTATATTTCAACACTTTTTTCAACAAATCAGGCGTTATTTCCAAAATGGTCTGTATTAGTTTCCAAAGCTTCGAGAATTGTTGGTTTGTTTGACTTATACCCGTATGCAGAGACACAACTTAAGGTGAGGAAAGTACATTCTAATCTCATATGCAGAGAATAACCCGAAGGTGAAGATAATATCGACTGCTCCAAGGAAGAAGGCAGTAACTCCGAAATTGAGGTTTTTGACTTACTTCCATTTCTGAAGGTTATAAATCATTGTCTTCCTTCCAAGAAGACTTTCAATACTCTATCTCTTTTAACTTGGTTAATAAATTAATATAAAAAATAGTTGTACGTCAAAAAGCATTTTTTTTTCATGGAATAAAGAAGTAAGTTGATTTACTTCCTTTCTCTCCGGGAAATATTTTTCGTCTATGGTTGTAAGTCAGACTTACTTTCTTCTTCGGTCGATAAATAATAATGTAGATAAAACTTTATTATTTGAAATTTGACAGGTTGAATTGCTGGTTGAATTGCTGATTGGTTTGCTAAGTTTGCTTCAGTTTTACTAACTTGTCTCGAGTAATTAGTGTATTGAGTTTCGATTGAGAAAAGAGAGATATACGTACATTGTGGTGTGTTAAAAATGGGTATATCAAGTAGAACAGCCAAAATAATAATGATGTATCTTAATGAGGAAACGGGAATGTTCTACGATGCTACTGATACAACAGCTGTATGATGGAATTCCTATCACTGTGTATTGCATCGATAGTCAATTGTAGATACATACTTAGTAACATGAAAAATTGATATATCGGTTTTATTAATGATTTTTTTTACTATACAGAGTTCAGAAGATTCGTTTGATATTGTGGTTTCCGTAATAGGTATATCTTCTGTTCGGAAAAGAAAAATGACACCAACAGATAAAAATGTGCGCTAACGCACAAGAAACACCCCGCCTTGAATAGTTTTATTTATTAGGATTTTCGAAAATATCATATATTTGGGTGGTTTTTATGCTAATAATTGATATCTTTTTAATTTTTAAAAATAAAATAGCTCATTGAAAGTTTAATAATTTATTTGATTTTCCCTGGAATAAAGAAATAAATCAAAATACTACACAAAGCTGAAATACGAATTCCAAAGAAAACAGCACTATGTCTCAAAACACTATAAAATAGTAGGAATTCTAATGAAGTACTAGATTACTTAGAAAGTGTAGACCAATAATATATTTTTACAATTTTTAAAAACTTATGAATCCTGACCCAAGAATATGGAAAAAAACAAACTTTCAATTTGCTTTTCTGCAAAACTATATTTTATGACTAAGTGCTGTCTTACTTGGAGCAGTCGATATAATGTACTTACCTCACCTTAAGGTTTGTCTGTGCATACGGGTATTAGTGCACCTCCATAGGAAATAATTTAATGGCGTCAAACACAGCATCGTGGAGGCCAATTAATAGGACTATTTCCGATAATAATGTTGTCGCTAAATTTGTCACGCATTACGGTTTCACGAAGATTCCTATTCGTTTGGTGATGTGAACACTGATTTTCAAAATAAATTCACATAATTTCCAATCATTGTTCGAGTATAAGGCGTTCCATTATTAATTTGAGTATTAAAACGGAACATCAATACATAACAAAAACTGTCATCATTCGTATCACGAGAGAAACCAACCAACCAACCGAAAGTTTTATAACGTCAAAAAAACGCCCGTTATAACCGAGCTCGAGGAAGTTCAGTCCTACGGGAAATTAGTTATAAAAAATGAGTTTCTACGCGTTGTAAAAATTGGAACATTCAATTGTACGGCGAAGCTTCTTTAAAATGTATAAAAAAGGTGATATTAATAAAAACAAACTACTTTGAACGATGTCACTAGTTCTTCCGAATTAACCAATGATAGGGTGTTGTGATATATTTCCGGGAACTCATATTTATGATGTCACACGCGGAGTAATTTCAAAATTACAAAACTTTGAAAAATCATAGCGCTGATCATACGGTACTTTTTTTAACGGCTTAATATTAACAAATGAAGAAATTTAAAAATCCTCTGAATTTCGTCGTATTTGTCCAGCAGCTTGAGTTTTAGTATGTGAATCCTTTTGACTTCAAGAATTATTGGTGGATTTTATATGTCTTAAAAGATTGCATCTATTGTTGACGATTTAAACACAGAACTGTAATAGGTATTCTGAAAATTGGAACATATTTTGAGTAATAAGATTTAGGGAGATAAAGAAAAATCTACTACAGTATAAAACATATTAATATGTAAATGGTTTTTTTTTTATTTCGCTCTTTAATGATTGAAATTTCGTAGTTTTGATATCTACGAATATTGGAAGGCTTCTTAGGAATTAGTTTCCAGAGGTACGCCAGCTTACAAATAATGCTGATGGATATTTGAAATCTGATTATCATCTGCATCTGTCAATTCGAATTAGTTTCCTAGTTTTGAAATTTTGACAGACCATATTATTGAATCAAATAATTTCCAGGTAATTGTAAGAGTTTTGGTAATCTGAATTGAATAAAATATATGGCAACTAATGTAAACATTATTAATAAATGTGATCCATAAAACAGATATTTGCACACAGATGGCATATACTATGCCTGTGTGGGATTTTGTTTTGTTTATTTTTGCATTTGAAAAATGTTTCATTTAAAAAATAAAAATAAATGAAAAGAAAATAAGACTATTTAAAAAAATATATTGTAATTATGTACAAACATAGATAAACATAGAAAATCATTTGTTTTCACGATGCCAAAAATAGTAATTTACATTTATTTATTAACGGCCGTAGCTAATTTGTACAAATTGTGTAACATAGTTATAAAGTAATAAAATATAAGACGCATATTAAGTTTACAAATCTTATATACATATTATAATGTTCACATTAGCACATTATGTATGTTTTATTTTTTTCAAATATTTATAAACCGATTAATTTTTGGTACATTGGTTATTATTGTGATCTCAGTAGTACCTATTTCCTATGTACATACAACTAAATGAGTATATTGAACCGGTATTGATTGTAAATATGATTGTTTGTAAATAATGTTTCAGGGGTCTAAAAATAATCTAAACTAATTTAACATATTACAACAGAGACGAAGAACATTTCAGAGAAGGTAATCTAGAAGTCTAGGCATCTACAGGGCTTATGATCTGTCATTGGCTGGTTTAAGTGGCCACTTTACACACCATTCTGCCCTTATTTTAACATCTATATCCCTTCAATTCTTTCATCTGTTTATGTTTGTGAAGTTAAAGAGCTGAAACTTTTAATTATGCTGGTGAGATTTGTGTAATTGAATTATTTCACAACATTTTATACTTCTTCATGTACCAGGTGGATTTATCAACAATATTTTGAGTTTGTCCAAATTTTTGTAGATTCTGGATTCGTCTCCCTGGGGAGCTATTAACATTAATATATTACAACAGAGACGAAGAACATTTCAGAGAAGGTAATATAGAAGTCTTCTTGGACAAACTCAAAATATGGTTGCTAAACTAATTTATTTTCTCTTTTTTAAAAAATAAAGAATTGATATATTTATCTAAATAAGGGTGTACATATAAAACAAGGCATTATGCTTTTGCCAGAAATATTATGATTATTATATCTTTATACATATTCCAGATATCGATATGGTCTGCAAATTCATTGCCGAGGTTTTGCATTTGATGTTTAGGAGTATTGAATCCAGACACTGTCTGGCTGTTTTACAATAAAATAGTTAGTGATTTCTCGTGTTTCTGGTTGGATCATAAAAAAATATTATTTGTTTTATGTTTTATGAATACATAATTCAAAACATAGGTAAACTTTTACTTTTATGTTCATTATTTAGAGCTGATTTAACGAATCGAAAATTTAATTCAGGCAGTTAAAAACTGAAAAAAAAAACTCAAATATGATAAATAAAAGGTCACTACTGATGAACAAAAAGTGGTTTTCACGGTCACATTAGCAGTTAAATAAATAAACTTAAGTTGTTAAAGCCTTTATTATTTTTAATTAGGACTTTTCTCCGTTTCCAGAACGCTGTCCTTATTTAAAGAGTTAAAGGTCGTTGAGAGACGAAATAACTTATACGCGTCAATGTGAATAATGCGCCCTTAAAAAAATATTTGAGATTATCTTATTGTTCCCGTCGCTTTGCCAGGCTTTCAGAATTATTGTTTCGTAAATCTTTTTGACAGTGTTTTTTGTTTCGGAGTAAATGGAAAAATAATCAGATCAGTTTCAAATTGGAGTTAAGTGTTTTATCATATCGGATATCGTTTGGCATAATACAATTCCATTACCACTTAAAGATTTTGGGTAAATTGTTTAATAGGTACATAAGTTTTTTTTGGTTACGAACGAATAATTAAATTAAGTATTTTTGCTTGATTTATGTATTAATTAATCACGCTTATTCCCCGTAGAAGTAGATATAGGGGGGTAGAACGCCATATGCGTCTATCTATGTGCACAGTATCACCTTTTTCACTTTTTTACACCTTTTCAAGTACGCTTTTGAATTATTCATATATGATATTTGTTTGCGCGCAAAATAAATAATTAAAAACACAATTTAAAAACTGTGCAACAATACCAAATGTTTTTTATTTATCGTTTCATAACAAAACCATCATCATCTTCATTCTTTTCTCACCGTTTCTTAAACCTTTATTTTAGGTAAAATTAATTTGATTTTTATTATAAATATGACGTATTTTTAAGTTCATTTTATAATTTATAATGGTTATCTAAAACTACTGTTTTAGTTTGTCCGGCAGGTCATTGAACATTTTCAGCCCGTTTTAAACGTCGACATCGTCTTTTTTTATATTTTTGTATATAGAAGAAGCGTTGTGGTTTTGTGATTGTGAATGTCAGTTTGTCAGTAAAACATTATTTTCCTGGATGTGTCTTGTGCTGACTTTTGGATTTATTTAAGAGTTGAAAAAAAACTAAACATCTTTCTTTTAACCACTAATTTTCATTTTCCACCGACCGGTTTCATAGTTAACAAGCTTCTTCGTCAAGGTTTACGTAACTAATGAATTGATTCCTTTTTTTTATCATGTTCACTAAATACTACACGTGGACCCAATAAATCAAGTCGTTTTTTCCGTACACGGGTGGTAATTTGATATCACTATTTTCGAAGTTAGACAGGAGAGGACTAAAAGAAATATTGTTTATTTGGTGATTAATTATAGTTTTCTTATTATGAATCGCTTTTTTAATTTCTAAGATTTCTAAGTTGTCTAATTTCAATATTTTATTTTCAACATGAAGTACTTTTAATCCAGTGTCTTTATTGAAGTTATGATTATTTTCTATTTTGAGAATTCAGAAAAATTATTATTATATAAGCATCTTAAGTGTTGTTTTATTTTAATATTAAAGTTTCTTTTAGTTTTTCCAATGTAGATGAAATCGCAATCATTACAATTTAATTGGTATATCCCAGATTTATTATATTTATGGACTTTGTCTTTGTGATTTTTTAACAATGTTCTTATATTATTAGTTGTGTAGAAAGCCGGCTTAATATTTGATGGTAGGGAATTAGATAACTGTTTTGAAAAAATGTCATTTATAAAAATAATCCGCTTCCATTGTTTAGGTGGGTTTGCTTTATTTACTGTGGGAGTCAAATATAAATATTTATTTAAAAGTTTGCGTTTTTGTTTATGATTTAATATTTTATCAATTAAGTTTTTATTATTTTCATTATTATTAGCAATCTGTTTGATTGTATTAAGTTTTTTTTTTTAATTAGTATCATCTAGTGGAACTTTAATTAACCTATGTATCATTGAATAGAATGCGGAATGTTTATGAGCAATTGGATGATTTGAAGAATTACGAATAATTGTGTCTGTACATGTTGGTTTAAGGTATATATTGAAATCATTTTTTTTATTTTTTATTGTCAAAGACAAGTCAAGAAAGTTTTATTATTATTATATTTTTTTCTATTTCTAAAGTAAATTTTATTTCTTGACGTAATTAATTAAGGAAATTAAGAAATGTCTGAAGTTCTCGATCCGATCCTGTAAATAAACAAAAAACATCGTCTAGTGGTTAAAGTTTTTTATTTATTTTATTATACTGAATCACCACATAGTTAGTGCTTTAAATATAAACTTTATATTTAAAGATTGTTCGTTTTTATAAGGTCATTGTTTACTTTTATTTAGAAGGGGCTTGTTTCATAGTTCAATACATTTATCATAATTCACATGAATCTCACGAAGAATTTACGACTTGTAAATAAATAATTCAATTTAAGTATTAAGAGCTTCTACTATACACATCCAGCGACTTGTGTTCGGAAAATCTTATCGTACATGTAGATTCTGTTAGTCGATGTCTGACAAAACGAAAAACAGTAAAACCCGCTCGTAAAATATATATTATTATGTATATTCAACCTTCACTTTCCGCCTTACATACAAATGAAAAAAAGTCTTCATCGGAGTAAGAAAAACCTCCCTTTCGTTGTTTAATATTAAAAAATAGGCATTCAATTTTATGAAATATCATTACCATTTTCAAGTTTATTTTATAAGTACAACGGGTAAATATATTTTTGAAGTAGGGTTGATAAATTAGTGTATTTATTATTATTTATCGAAGTAGTGAAGGAATAACGAAACGATGGGTCGATTGAATCGGGTTGTGATTCTGTGGTCAGAGTTGCGGACTCACGGATCAGAAGGCCAAGGTTCGAGGTTCGAACCCCATTCTACCCTAACTTGATTCCCATTTTCAAATAGTGAGTTATTTACCAACCGTGTCACCAGAAGTCGAAATCTGCTATTCATCAAATCTGCTAAGAGCAACTTTTGTTTTTATACTCCAATGTCCAGAATGTGAAGATTAGTCAATTCAACAACTTGAAATTCTATAGAATAGATCTTCCAGATTTTCGTAGATCTCTTCACCACTAACCCAGTGCGGGATGAAGATGGATTGGCATGGGTTAGCTCGAAGTCTTATAAAATGTTTATTGTGTTTTTAAATATATCGTATAATACTATTTTATTGCATTTGTTTGTTTTTACTACATAGTTTTACGTTATTTTGGTTTAGTTTCTTGTACATAATATGTTTTTTCATATAACTTTTGTAATTGGTTTAGGCCGTATATATAATGAATAAATTAATAAATTACAATTCGTTTAAAATGGTTCTATAAATTGAAATATTTGGGAAAATTATAAGAACAATAATTTGAGTTTGTCCTAATTTTTGTAGACAAGGACTGGATTCAACACTCTAGGGAGTTGTAAATATTAACATATTACAACAGAGATGAAGAACATTATAGAGAAAGTAATATAGAAGTCTAGGAATCTACAGGGCTTATGACCTTTGTCATTTTACACACTTTGTAACATTCACCATTCTGCCCGTATTTGAATATCTATATTTCTTCAATTCTTTCATCTGTTGATGTTTGTGAAGTTAAGTTCTTTAACTTTAATTGAAGAAATATTAATATTCAAATACGGGCAGAATGGTGAATGTTACACAGTGTGTAAAGTGGCCACTTAAACCAGCCAATGAGAGGTCATAAGCCCTGTGGATGCCTAGACTTCTGTATTACCTTCTCTATAATGTTCTTCATCTATTTTGTAGAATGTTAAATCATAAGAATACAAATATTTATTTTTTACAAAAAAAAACATTTTTTTTCGTTCTTTTTCCCTGTAATTTATATCGACATTTATAGCAACAGAGAACAAAAATACTTTCGAGATGTAATTATGGAAGTCAAGGCATTTACAGAACTGACCTGTCATTAGCTGATTTAAGTGGCCACTTAACGCACAATGTAACAATTAACATTCTGCCAATATATGTGTATTTAAATTACCTCAAATCCTGGGTCCCTTAGTTCCCCCCAATAAAGCTGAAAAATCATCAAATAAAAGGCAACTTGGGTTTAGGCTCTCCCTAGGCGCCCACAGCACGTATGCAAGCCAGTTCTACCCCCCACCCCCAGGGCGATCGTTATTAGAGGCTACTGCGTCCATTCTCGGAATTCTATGTTGGAAACAAAATGAAACCATCTTACACCTAATATTCTCAAGCACTTACTCGCAGAAACGTAAACTTAACCATTATTTTATGATTTACCCACTATTTATATTTCTTAACTCAGACTTAACTTTGTATAATTTATGGAAGCCTGTTATTAGTTGTGTGTCCATGTAGTTGGGGGTTTAAGAAATAAGGGAATAAGGAAGTTCAGTGTTACGGAAAATTTGATGTAAAAAAACATGTTTTTTTTAAGGTAAAAATTATTGAAATTTGTTGCAACACAGAGGGAAAACATTTTTGAGAAGGGAGTATGAGAGTCTAGGCATTTACAGGGCTTATGACCTGTCATTGGCTGGTTTTAGTGGTCACTTTACACACTATAACATTGACCATTCTGCCTATGTTTGAACATCCACATTTCCTCAACCCTTCCACCTGTTGACTTTTGTGAAAATCCAGCCAGTCGGCCAGCATTTGGACATACTTAAAACATTGTTAAAAATTATTGCATTAAATTGTACGGCAATTTCTTCAAAATGTCTTGGTTTGATTGTATATTTACAAATAAATAAATAAATAAAAAATGAACTTATTGTATATTTTATAGACTATAATGTATGTAAAGGTAAATTATTCTGCAAAATCCCAAAAGGAACATTCCAGGAGTTAAACTAGGGGGTGGGTTATAGGGGCTACCGCAAATTCTGAATTCGGGCGAAGAAATTTCAGGTTTTTGGGATACAAAATATTCATTCATTTTTGGCATACAAATTGTAAAACCACGACCCGGATTCAATTGAATAAATTTGTGAAAAACGGTTAGTGGGTTTGGGTAGAGAAAGGTCAGAGGAATTACTTAAGGGTGTTGATAAATAACAGTATGGATCATTTGATACACTAGTAGGTAGTCATGTTTTACTATTTTTTTGGACTGCATTTAAAGATGTTCGCCTTTAAACAGGTTGTACGTAGCGGATCATAGGAATCGTAATATTGTGTTGATAAATCATTATTTTGATGTAGGTATAAAAAAGTTGTGCGACTTGGAATATGCAGATGATGCAGTCCTTTTTGAAAAGTCTGTTGGTGATTTTCAGGAAATTGTTGACACACATTTGCAATTGTTGACAACTTTTATAAAAACTGTAAAATGAAACATTTGTCAGTGTGTAATAAGTTTATGTTTCTTTAATTATTTTTATTTTATTATAATATCAACATTTTGAATTGGTCAACTATAATATCATATTATGAAAATCCCTCTCCTTCACTCCTCCACTCTATTTGCTCATCCCTTAACCTTCTTAGAGGCTCTTTTTTTTCTCTCATGTCTTATATAATATATTATTTTTCTTTTTACTGTGTAACATGTTCTCTCATTATATTTGTGAAAAACTTTAACTGGATGTTTGTGCTATTTTTTATATTTTGTATTCTTATATACAACTGTTGTTTTTCCTTAGTAAATAAAAAATAAAAAAATACCTGTTTCTACTGCGTGTATAATACTTGCCTTATACAACGTCGAGTAAAATAAAAAATGAATGGTAACTAATATAATTAAAATAATCACACATCGCAAAAAACGAAGTGGAAAACGAAATGAAATAACAACGTGTCAAAACATTCGTCACAGTCAAATTCGGCAGAGGCGCTGAAGATAAAATCGGTTAGTAAACATTTAACCATGATTTATCTGACGGTAACGCTACGAACGTTTATAGAACGAAATAATCGGCCGGCAAATCAAATATTAGTTAAAAATTGTATCAATTTTACTAACGGACGTTTGTAAATCAGAAATAAAAAACCCCAAATGAAATCAAAATAAAATAACAAACAGGTAATAAAATTAATTAAAATAAATTAATTAATTAATACAAATTTATCACAATCTATCATGTCAATGTATAATTATTTTTTTCTCACTTAAAATTCTTATTTATTTTTTTTTTTTTTGTCACATGTTTATATCTTTTTAATTTATGAAAACTTAATTGGTCTTTTTATGTTAAAAAAATTGTTGTTTTTAATACTAATTTTGTATGACTGTATGTTTTCTGAATAAGAAAAAATAAAAAAATACGATATGGTAGTATGTATGCTTTACGTACATATGTATGTATGTGTAAACATTTCAGAGCGAGATGGAAGCAAATGGCCTATTTTTAACTCCAAGGAAGCGTCGAGCGTTCACTTTGCAAGCAATTTTCTGGTAATCAGAGCCATGCAGTTGCAGTTTATGTAGAGATATGCTAATACCGTTGCGAAACCCGAAGTTCCACACAATTGGAATATACATCATTTTAATATCTAATTGTGTGTTAAAACTACACAGGAAAAAACGTTAGACTTATGAAAAAAGACTCCGCCTGTAAAAACAGTAATAAACGAAGATTTTGACAACATACCCAAATTATTTTAACGTAAGATTAAATCTGGTTAAAATAAGTAAGGTTATTAAAAAAAAAGTTGATTTACTTAGGGAACATAGGAGTATTTTTTTATTTTAACTATCCTTTCCGTTAGTTCATTACATCTTAAAAACAAAAATGAATTTTTAATAAAATTACAATTTATTTCAAAATTTATAAAGAACATATTTTTTTCCAAATTTATTTGAAATATTTCTAGGCTTTCCATTACATATTTATTTCTTCAGGTAATTAACTGTACAATTTTGGTTTTCTGTAATGTGAGTTTTGAGACTGTTTTCTCATTGTTAATCTTACCTTTTTAAATCTAGTTTCATATTATGTATGGCATTGTTCGTCAATTTTTTTATTTTTTTTAATTGATTTGACACGTTCCATGGATATTCTTGTGTGGTTTGCGATACGCTTTTGAGTTATTCGCCGGTCATTTTCAATCAAATCGTTGACAAGTTTGCGATGTTTATCGTCTGTGTCAGTGATTGGACGACGTTTGCGTGTTTCATCAACAATTACTGCTTTTCCAGACTTGCAACCACGACATTTTACTCCCTATTGATTTACAGTAGACCTATCAACAATATCGTGACTATAAAAAGTCTTTAACCGACGATAAATCCTAGTATGCACTTTTTCAGCAGTTAAAAATTCAATAACAGCACGCTGTTTAACACGCATTGACATAGCACTAGAACACGTCTCCGTACTTCCGCTTCTCAAAATACTCTAGATAAACGCAACGCCTTCAAACCTGCGCATGCGTACAGAGGGGGAATGTTACTTCCACTTGCCACCTGGCGCGTTTCTGAAGGTCATTTTGTTGGCGTTCTACAAGTATGTGTGCATTAGTTTTCAGCCTACCCTCGTATGTTTTAATACGAATATAATATAATAATAAGAAGATTATATAATAATAAGAATATAATATACTTATAAGAAAAATATTATCATACAATATTATACTGTGAATTCAAAAATAAAATATATTAAAACAATTATAATAAAGTCGAAAAATTAAAAACAAAGATAAAAATATTTAAAAAAAGCGGAAAGATGATGATAGATGGAGCATTGACGGAGAAAGTAATTATTTATGTACCTATAATATAATAAGTGTGGAGTGACGTAAAGTAAGGTAAAAACACATTTACCCTGTATTTATTTAATAATTTCGAGATGATAATTAACACCCGCTTCTCCATTAAGCCGATCGCTGTAAATCTTGACAATTTGTTGTATTTCAAGACCAGTCTTACGCTTCAGGTACCGCACACCGGCCATGAAATATTGCAGTGTGAAAACACCCCAAATTAATGTAGACGAACCCATAATCGGTAAAAAAAAAACACGATTATTTGAAGAACTTATATTCACATGTTTTTTAAATGTGCTAATATCGTTAAAAAAAGCCTTAAACGAAGAATTGTATTAATTTACTACGTACTAGAAGCGCAGCTTTTATGTATCAGTGTTTTAGGATTGGAGTTGCGTTCAAGTGTCGTGTCGTCAGCGCCTTGAGTATAAATAATTAAACAAATAATCTGGATGGCTCACTTACTCTTCACTTTAAGTATTAAAAATGGGGAGACAGAGAGTTATCGCACGGCGAAACACAAAATTTAAAGTACTTTCTTCAGAAAGGCTTATCTAGTTATTATCCTTAAGACCAAATTAGATTTTAAATTTTGAAATGAATCAAGGAAAATTCATCAAGGGCCTTTTAAAAGTATATAAGTAATAAGTAAAATGTAATTTTTAAATTATTTTTGCATACGATTCATACAAATTATACAACCAACAAACAAGAAAAAAATCAGAAAACCATCCACAAAGAAATGTGAGAAGTTTACGGACAGAAGAGTCTGCTCCTTCATTATCGACAGTTCAAAAGTGGTCCAGTGAATTTAAGAGGGACAAAGAGAAAATAGAAGACGACGAGCGATCCGGTTGGCCAATCGAGGCCAGTAATGAAGAAAATAGAAAATTTGTAAGAGGATGCCAGAATGAAGGTGAAAAATACAACCGAGATTATTAACCTATCCACTGGTACCTTTGTTTATATTTTACACGACCACCTACGCATGTCAAAAGTCAGTGCAAGATGGGTACCGAGATTTCTAACGCCACTCCAAAAATCTCTCCGCGTACAAATCTGCAAAGGGTTTTTGAAACTCTGTGGTGAAAATTCTAAAGAAATTATTGACAAAATTGTTACTATGATCCTAAGAGTACGCAGGAGTCCATGCAGTGGCACCAAAAAAGAACAGAGCACCAAAAGAAGTTCAAGGTGACGCAATCCACAGGGAAGGTCATGGCCAGAGTTCTCTGGGATTTCCAGGAATGTTTGCTGATAAATTACAAGAAAAAGAGTATCAATATCACCAGAGAATACTATTCTAGCATCTTTTATCAATTGTAGGAGGCGATAAAAAAAAGACGGGAAATTGACCAGAGGGATCCTGCTCCTTCACGACAATGCACCGGTGCACAAGGCTCAAGTTGCAAAGGCTGCAGTTCGTGAAGTTGGTTTTGCAGAAATCAATCACCCACCGTATAGTCCAGACGACGATGACTCGTTAAAAGCGGCGATTAATGAGCATTTTGATAACAAGTCATATTTTGAGGGTTTAAATAAATTGATTGCTAGAAGTAAGATTTTAAGGGTGACTATTTTGAGAAATAAAAATAATAATTATTAACCTAAGTCTTTTCCATTATACCCAAACCGAGAATATATTGAACGCCCGTATTTGTGGGATACTGATTATTTTTCATTCGGTTTTACTTGGAATCAAAATCGTGAAATTTTCTAGACAAACAGTTAAACTCTATAAATAAATACCGCTAAGGAAGTTAAAGCGTAAAATTCGATTTAGTCCGACGCAGATTGTACGAGTGATGGGGTTAGTAGTTAGCGCGGGCAGACAACGAGACGTAGGCGGGCGGGCGGTCCCTCACTGCCAAGGTGCGATACGGACGCATAGCTACACTAAACTAACTTCGTGTAGGACAGCGGTTCTTAACCCACAAAGCAGGTAAGATAGCAAATACCCCAAAAAATTTAGTTTACAGAACAAATTAGCTATATCCATAGAATTAAAAATAGTCCAGAAAGAGCGTAGAATAATATTTGAATACATTGTACTGTGTCCAAAAAATCCCCACTTTGCCCCAATTTCACCGCGCGCATGCGTAAAGTCGCCGCGTAATGTTGTCAGATGGTGAAAAATATAATCATAACACAAATGAAAGATAATGAGGAAGTTCAGTGGTTTTAAAAAAAAATTATTTGTTAATAGACTATTAAAACTAAGTCAACATTAAAAAAAAAATTACACATCGTATTATACGATACGATTTTTTAAAGTTTTGTATTTCTGAAATAACTCCACGTGTAACGTCAGAGGTTCATTTCCGCTTATTCTCATTCAGTTTCCCATTGGTCCAGAAGGGACAAGCAGACCGGAAATCTTGAATAGCTCTCAGATCATAGATTGATTCACATGAACCAGTGACGTCATTCAAAGTAGTGCGTTTTTATTACAATATTTTTTATTATTTTTCCCGTAAATTTTCAAGAAAATTTGACGTACAATTTAACGCCCTAATTTTTACCCCGCGCAAGGAAACATTTTTTGTATCCAATTTCCCGTAGAGCTGAAGTGCCTCATTATCTTTCAAAAAAAGCAATTTGTTAATTTCTCTAGAATTTTATTGCACACGCGGAAACGTTGATTGACACAACAGAGTTAATAAGTGAGGGGCCATTTAATAAGATTAATTGAATTAATGAACTTTAAAAAATGAGACAAATTTTATTTTACATTTCCCCCACTACCAATCAGCGTTGCCATCTTTAGGAAAAAAAATTCTCACAGCAAGAGAGCCAAACAGTATTTTTATTGTCTTGTATATACGTGTGTTAATTTTTTGTTTTTAAATACCTGTGTTTAAAAAAATCTTGACTTTGCTTAATGTAACACGAGGTTACACCACCGTAAGAGATTTTCTAGTACAGTTTTTTAAGAGTTAAATCAAGAAACATTTTTTTTTAAATTCGGTGCAGTTTCGGCCAATGCATATCGTAGTTCGTGTCCTGTTCTTGCTTTTGTTTTCACTGTCTCCATGGTTGAAAATCCACTATCACAGCCGAAGGTTGTGGCGAGTGGGATCAGTGTTTTCATAATATAATAATAAAGACAATATTTTGAGTTTGTCCAAATTTATGTAGACAAGGACTGGATTCAACTCCCTGGAGAGCTGTTTATATTAACATATTACAACAGAGATAAAAAAAAAACATTTAAGAGAAAGTAATATAGACGTCTAGGCATCTACAGGGCTTGTGACCTATCAATTTCTGGTTTAAGTGGCCACTTTACACACTGTGTAACATTCACCATTCTGCCCATATTTGAACATCAATATTCCTTCAATTCTTTCATCTGTTGATGTTTGTGAAGTTAAAGAGCTGAAACCTTTATTAATGCGGGTGAGATTCATCTAATTGAATTATTTCACCTGCATACAAGGCAACGCCTAAAAATGTTATTTTTTCAATTTCTATATTTCTTCATGGACCAGGGCTGGTATTCCGAAAGCTATTATAGCGCGGTGTAGCGCGTTTTTACGTTCTAAACACGCGTTATAGCGCGCTGTAAATGCGTTCGAAATACCGGCCCAGGTGGATTTATCAACAATATTTTAGATGAATCTCACCCGCATAAATAAAGATTTCAGCTCTTTAACTTCACAAACATCAACAGATGAAAGAATTGAAGGAAAATAGATGTTCAAATATGGACAGAATAGTGAATGTTACTGTGTGTAAAGTGGCCACTTAAACCAGCCATTGACAGGTCATAAGCCCTGTAGATGCCTAGATTTCTATATTACCTTCTCTTAAATGTTATTTATCTCTGTTGTAATATGTTAATATAAACAGCTCCCCAAGGAGTTGAATCCAGTCCTTGTCTACAAAAATTTGGACAAACTCAAAATATTGTTGATAAATTACCTGGTCCATGAAGAAGCATACAAATTGAAAAAATAACTTTTTTAGGCG
Source organism: Micrasema longulum (assembly GCF_059751315.1). Taxonomy (NCBI): domain Eukaryota; kingdom Metazoa; phylum Arthropoda; class Insecta; order Trichoptera; family Brachycentridae; genus Micrasema; species Micrasema longulum. The sequence continues at coordinate 3,803 of NW_028277695.1, read as the reverse complement.
TTGCCTAGTATGTAGGTGAAATAATGCAATGAGATGAATCTCACCCGCATAAATAAAGGTTTCAGCTCTTTAACTTCACAAACATCAACAGATGAAAGAATTGAAGGAAAATAGATGTTCAAATATGGGCAGAATAGTAAATGTTACAGTGTGTAAAGTGGCCACTTAAACCAGCCATTGACAGGTCATTAGCCGTGTAGATGCATTGACTTCCATATAACCTTCGCTTAAATGTTGTTTATCTCTGTTGTAATATGTTAATATAAACAGCTCCCCAAGGAGTTGAATCCAGTCCTTGTCTACAAAAATTTGGACAAACTCAAAATATTGTTGATAAATTACCTGGTCCATGAAGAAGCATACAAATTGAAAAAATAACTTTTTTAGGCGTTGCCTAGTATGTAGGTGAAATAATGCAATTAGATGAATCTCACCCGCATAAATAAAGGTTTCAGCTCTTTAACTTCACAAACATCAACAGATGAAAGAATTGAAGGAAAATAGATGTTAAAATATGGGCAGAATAGTAAATGTTACAGTGTGTAAAGTGGCCACTTAAACCAGCCATTGACAGGTCATAAGCCCTGTAGATGCCTTGACTTCCATTTAAACTTCGCTTAAATGTTGTTTATCTCTGTTGTAATTTTTTAATAATAATAAATAATAATAGCAATCTCTTCCCGATAGTAATTAGTAACATCAAAATGTTGCTAGTTGCGTATTTTCGTAATCCATTTTTAATGTGTTGTCTTGGCGAAAGCCGAAGCTTAAATTTCAGTATCTGGAAACATTTCTTCATCCGCTGAAAAGGGTCTTAGCAATCAAGCGTTTTCTTAAAGATTTTTCCAATAATTTTGTTTTGCGACTGAGCGATGATTCAATATTTTTATTTACCCCGAAGAAAATTTCATTTTACCTCTTAATTACTTCCAGATTGGCAATCATTGGCGTAGGACGAAGGTAAAAGGTTGTCGTTCTATGAAGTAGCTGAATTTGTATCTCTGCCACCGTAAAAATTCACACGACGCGGTAGAATTAGGGCCGAATTATTTTTACTATATTATTCTTACTTATTTACTGGCAACTCTCCAGTAAAAATACTGTAAAAGGAAATTGAATGGAGATTAGTCGACCGCATTGTGTATAATATTAGAAAATAACAAGCAACTGTACCAAAAATATAGTAAATAATTTAATGTATCAAATAATATTTCAACCAAAAATGTTTAATTATCACGGTTTTGTTAAAAATATAGCCGATTATTAACTTTTATTGAAAAATTTTGAATCAACTTAAATTATGTTTTTAAAAATACTTATGTTACTTTATCTTAGTTATATTTGATAATAATTTAAGGATCTTTTTAAAATGATGTTTAGTGAATGCAATTGAAACATTAATGATACATAGGGTACATAAATATCCATGAGTTATTATGTTGGTTTGAATTAGCAAATATTCGTATCAGTTTATATTGCTTTTGTAAATTTACAGTGAATCCAGAATGCTAATGATGTTGATTGCAAGATAAGGAAATTAATATTTCGGTGACTTGTATGAAGGGTCTCGGTAGAGTTAAGTAATCTTTCAAAATAATGATGGTAATAATCTAAATTGATGTTGTCAAATCTATATTATCAATGGTGACACGTATTCAAAAGGCCTATTTAATATGATTTATTCTAGAATTAGCTTTCATTTGCTGATTCCGGGCTTATTACTTTCTCCGTAATTTGACCCCGGCAAGTTTAAAGCAACTTTAATACGAGTGAAGTTGGAACGTTGTTAAAATCTTCTTTAGAGATTTGTTGACCCTTTTCACTGATTAGTCATTTTACTATTTTATGTACCTACCTATCACGCAGATGTTTAATGTCCGAATCATAAAAATAATAATATTATCGCTCGGAGCTTTGCTGACAAAATTCAAAGTTACTCGGTTATCGCAATTTTTTTTTAAATATTTTATTTTAAAAGTCAAACCGATAGGATGACTTGTGGTAAAATGGTTTTTGGTTATGTGGATGTAGTGCAATAGACCTTCACAGGTCGCAGTGACGTCAAGAGCTCGTGTAGCACTAGCTCCTTCTCCGTTATTATATTTATAGTATATCATCACTCGTCCTTACTATCTGAGGGCGCAGCGTGCAAATTCTCCCGCTGGGAAATTGTCCCTTGCTTTTATCGTCATCGCCTCACGAAAACTTTATCCATTCCCTGCGGCCAAACTTTGTAAAAAGCTGTTTCGCTCAGTGGATAGCGAACAATAAAACTTGGCTTGTTAGAAATTTCACGGATTGTTTCGTAAAATGACGTCATGCAGATGAAGACTTGCGCACACGCGGTAACGTCAATATTATGGTAATATTATGTACTATGCCACTTCTAGTATATCTTAATCTCGAACAACTTAAACTTTCTTGTCTTAGGGCATCAAATTTCCTAATTTCTTGGGACCAAAAGTAAAGCATCGCAATAGACGCACACATATACACGCATACACATTTACACCTATACGCATGTACGCACACGCATAGTAGCATGTACATTTTTAACGGAGAATTTCCTAAAAAGACAAAATTTCCTGCTTAACCAAACTTAATTTTCATGGATTATAAAGATATTCATAAAATAATATCCACTCATGGAATAAGAATTTCGTAGATTTGTATTTGCATATGACAGGTTATAAGCCCTTTAAACTCCTAAAGTTATATATTTATATATTATGTTTATCTCTTTTTCGCCATAGATCTCCCATCCACAATCAAAGATGTTTCTACAGTATCAAATCACGCTTGAAGAAACCTCTTTTCTCTTTCGTAATCTATCCCCCTTTTCTCTTTCCTTTTTTCCCTTTTTCCCATCGAGTAATAGTATTGATTTAAGGTAATTTACATACAGATACAGTTATTTCTATTTTTGTATATGTTTAGTTTTTTATTTTATTTTCTATTAAATACGTTTTGTAACTTCTTTTTATCTTTCTTCTCCCGATACAGGATGGAAATCATCTCAGCAATTCTTACTTTGTAGGCAGCTGCTCTGAATAAGGACCAAGTGCTGCAATGGAACCAGTCACGCAAATTCATTAGCCAAGAGATGCGCCTTCCTCCCTGTGGAATGACTTCTAAAATGTTTTTTTTATCCGTCGGAGAAAATCATCGTTTCGTACTCTGTCCACCGAAGAGATTTTTAATATCCTCCTGTAGCACCACATTTCAAAGACTTCGATCTTTTTCGAAGTGGCTCAGGTGGGCGTCCACGTTTCGACGCCATAAAAAACTGTGAAGTCGTAATATCGCACAATGCGTATTCGGAGGTCTAAATTAAAGTCTACGCTGCAAAGAAGGTTACGCATCCTAAAAAAAGCAGTCTCGCTTCATCCCTATTCTGACTTTGATCTCTTGTGAGTGATCTCATTTATCATTGCATGTTGGTTTGATCGGTGCCCTGACAAAGAGACAGGTACGTCTCGAAACCGGTAGACATAGAACAGTCGTTAATTGGTTATATTCAAATATTTAATAACATTTGTAAAATGTTTGACGACAAAGTTAATACTTTAAATACGAATAATATTTTATCAGCGAGTATGGTCTTAAAAGCAAAACATTATAAAAAACTAACGATTATGCATAAAATCACAACACTTAATATTTATTTATATCAAACCTGTCTTTAAAATATTCTCATTTCTAAATTTATAGAATCTAAATTTGTCACATTTAAAAAGTCCTGACGAAGAGACGGGTACGTCTCGAAACCAGTAGACATAGGAAAATCGGTAAGTGGTTATACA